>NC_045597.1:134805824-135106733 GCF_009762305.2 Zalophus californianus | reverse complement strand
CTTCTTCCTCTGACCCTACCCCCTCTTGGGCTCTCTCTCTCACTCTCTCTCAAATAAATAAATAAAATCTTTAAAAAAAAAAAAAGAAGAGTAGCCAAGATTATTCTGTAGAGTCTGGTTTCTCTAAGACCATGCGCAACCACCCCGCTCCCCATCGCCCACTATTATTTGATCCTACTCACCCGGGGAACTACATCAGCTGAAGACTCCTGCTTTCAGGCAGGGAGCTGAAAGTGGTGTGGGAAGTATCCAGATATTGTTTGAAATTTCCATCTGCTTAATTGGAATAAAGGATATGTAAAATATTTTAGCTAATTTCTGTCTCTTAGTGTCCTAAAATTTCTATCTCATTGTGATTAAAGAATCACTGGCCAAACAAGGATGTTTTTCAAATCCTAAAATCTGATTAAGTAAATAAGGATAGAGCCATAGAACGCAGTATTATGAAGCCATTAAAATCGGCACAGTGGTTCTCTATATGCTGATGGCAAGTAACTTCCAATATAATTTATAATTGGAAAGAGTAGTGTACAGGGTAGTTTGCTTAGAGTTATTCCATGTGTGTAGAAAAGAAGAAACACATCCATGTGTTTACTATTTTTACAAAAATACACAAGAAGTGAATTAATAATGAATGTTTCTAGTTTATCATCTGAAAGAGACTCAATGGAATTGTGGAAAAGTTTATCCATCAGATGAAAGAAACATAACACTTGCTCATTTGAATTTACCTAAGAGAATTTTGTATTTCTGCTGGAATGTTTGTTTTTTATTTCAAAATTTTATCTCCTAAGAATAATGAATGTTTCTAGAGAAGAGGGTTAGTTGTCTTGGGACCTAGGGTAAAACAAAGACTTTCTCCTGTGGTCCATTTAATTTTTTTTTTAATAAGTAAATGTGTAAACAAAAAGCACAAAAAGAACCCACACATATTTTTGTTTTATTTCATTTTAACACTTTAAAGAAATCCTCATTATCAGCATTGATTAGAAAGACTGTAATGGCTAAGAAAAGGCCCCTACTCCAGATATTAGTTCAAACCACTATGTCACTTCTACTTAAATTGGCAGGGCTGAGAGGAGTCATAGTTAGCATTAGTACTGAAGGGGTTTTTTGTTTTGGGGGAATGGCTGGGGGGATTTGCATTTTAAAACTTCTCAGAATAGTTTGTAAAAGAGGGTAGAAATAGAGGGAAAATGCATTTGTTGAACACATTCATATCCAGAATTACACTTGAACTCAATATGCCCACTTATGGAAAATTTTATAAAAGCAACCATTGCAGGGTTTCATTTATATGAAATTTTAAAGCAGGTAAAACTCATCTAATGCTATATAAGTCAGAATAGTAGCTATGAAGGCATGGAGGTACTGACTGGAAAGGGGCATGGGAAGTTTGAGGGTGCTGGTAATGTTACATATCTTGGTTTGGGTGTAGGTTACATAAATTTATATAATCTATAAAATTTATTGTACAATTGTACATATTAAAAGTATATAAATTTTATGTATTTATATAATCTGTAAAAAATTCTACCCCTATGAAGGGTCTTCTTTACTGTATATATGTTATACTTAATAAAATGTTAAGAAAAAAGTAGCATATTGAACTCTGGCACTTTTAAACCAACCAACAAACATATAAACCATCAGAAAAATACAACACCCAAATCAGAAGAGGAAGGAATTTGCAAGGAATAGAAATGTGTTATACTACTCAGTGATCCAGGCATCTCAAGATACTGTAGGGGCTTCAATAAGTCTTTCCCAGGCAGTCTACTATAGCATTTATAAATGTTTGTTGACAACCTTGTGATATACATTTTCATCAAAGTTTATGATGAAATTATGTTGCAAAAAAGAAGTAGTTGCATTAGCAATGCATGAAGCTTTCTGGTAATTATACTTTTAGTGTTCTTCTGTAAAATGTCACTTGTTTGGTTATAACTTTGCTAAAATGAAATATACTAAAATTTAAGATACACATTCCCATGGCCTTTTTACCAGGCAAAGAGCATGCAGCATTTCCCAGGACCTTTTCATAAATACTGTATCCCTCCTATTTTTTCTACATGTTAATCTGCTAATATTTCACTTTGATGATCTAAGTTCATGAAGTTTCTACCACCCTGCCTTTGTGACCTTACATTGTTCATCTTTGGTATGTTAACAGCTCCTTCCAAAGTCATTTGTGTTTTTAAAATTTTCCAGATACTTCCTTCACCTTCAAGAAATGTATTTGACCTTGTCTTTCAGGCATTGGCACAACTACCTATTTTCTTCCAACTTTGGGAACTATCTTAACTTTCCCATTTCCTCTCATGCCTAAATGAAGTTCTTTAAGAAACTATCTTCACTCAAGGGAGTGTTCATGAGCTGGCCAGCAAATCTCTCCTCATAATTTAACAGCATTACTTTTCTATCATCCTTATTATTGTTCTAGTCTGTATTTTTCCCTTTGGAGTGTTTGCTGCATTGTTAACTTAATATAGGTTTTTTTTTTCATTATTTCCTCTACTTGTCTTGATGCACATATTTTCTTTCTTAGTGTCAAAATAAGGTGATGGTAAATTATGAGTCCCTTCTGAGCTGAGGATACTTTTGTAATCTGGTAACCTTTGGCAGGAAGCACATATCCTAGTGAATGATGGAGCACTTAAGAGTGATTCACCACTGAGCATTACAGAAAATAGGCTGAGGGTTCAAAAATTCAAGGCAAGTTCCTTCTCCTCAGCGTGGTGTATATACTGTGCTCTCACTTTTCTACCCCCTATTATGTGGTTAAGAGAGAGGAGGTAATGATGGCTTCTGAAAGTTACCTATAATGCACTCAAAACTCTGTCTGGTGTAATGGTTTTAAAAGGTAGAATGAAAACACAGAAGATCAACAGAAAAGGAATCATTTTCTGATAGAGAAAGCAAGGCTTGCATGCCTCCTGATACACACATTAACTGTAATGGGAATTATGAGTGCCCCATTAAAGGAGCATGTACCCCCCCAAGTGTGCTAGGGAGATACTCTTTCACCCCCAGAATCTCTTGTATTGATTTGGTTTCTTGTGGTAGAATCAATCTTGTATTATTGTTTTAAGGTTACTACTGGGTATTCAATATGTTGTCTTTTGAGGGTAAGGGTAGAGAATAATTACTGATCGGCAGGCAAAACCTTGTTAAACAACCACAAACCCTATGTGAAGTTCAAATCAGACCCAGATTGATTAATTTTCAGGTTAGATGGCTTGACCTGTAATATTCCTCTTTGAATAAATATTTATTCAACATTTGACCTTACTGACTTCAGGCAAATTTCAGCATGGTTATGACTTTCTACATTAACATGGAAATGAACTTCTAATTATACAGAACTGTTGATTAACAACATGTACAGATATGCATAATGGG
Organism: Zalophus californianus; assembly: GCF_009762305.2. Taxonomy (NCBI): domain Eukaryota; kingdom Metazoa; phylum Chordata; class Mammalia; order Carnivora; family Otariidae; genus Zalophus; species Zalophus californianus. The sequence goes on along the minus strand of NC_045597.1, from coordinate 135,103,331 downwards.
AAAAAAACTTTGGTTTGTTCAGTGATCTTTCCAGAAATCTTTTTTTTAAAGGAAGTTGAGGATTTTTTTTTAATTTTATTTATTTATTTATTTGAGAGAGAATGAGAGAGAGAGAGCACATGAGAGGGGGAAGGGTCAGAGGGAGAAGCAGACTCCCTGCCAAGCAGGGAGCCTGATGCGGGACTCGATCCTGAGACTCCAGGATCATGACCTGAGCCGAAAGCAGTCGCTTAACCAACTGAGCCACCCAGGCGCCCTCTTTCCAGAAATCTTGATCACTGACAGATGCTTAGCTTTTAAAATGCTGTCTGTGTGGGGGTGCCTGGGTGGCTCAGTCAGTTGAGCATCTGCCTCTTGATTTTGGCTCAGGTCATGATCTCAGGGTCGTGAGATCGAGCTCTGCATTGGGCTGTGCACTGAGGATGGAACCTGCTTAGGATTCTCTCTCTCTTTCTCCCTCTGCTTCTCCCCCAACTTGTGCACATGCACTCTCTTTCTCTCTCAAAAAATAAATAAAAATGTCTCTGTGTATGTATAAATATAATATATATGTAATATATAAATATATATATTTATACACTAGGAAATATTTATGCAGTGTAACACTATCTCCTGAGTTCTCCAGCCATATATCTTAACTCCACTGGATATCTTCTGGAGATCCTACAGGCACCTCAAATTCAACATATCCAAAACTGACCTGTCATTTTTCCCAGCAAGCCTGCTAACTCCCCTGTGCCCAGTCTCACTGAATGAAACCATCATTCCTTCAGTCACACGTGGCCTAAAAAAAGTTGCTAAAAGATATAAGGTGAGAACTGGATCAGCATTAAGCGTGACTTTAGGCTGAGCCAAAAAGGTATGGGTCCGCTTGTCCTTATATTTCCCAAACCCTGGAGCCAAATTAATCTTAGAAACTAGAATAGAAATGAAGGAGTAGGTAGAGTTAGATGATCCCAACTGTCAGCTTCTAGGACTTTGGGGCCAGAGAGGTTATCACATCAGCTATCACCAGGTGCCCTCTGTAACTCTCTAATAGCCCCCTCATCATTTTAACTTACTGCCTACGAAGCTTTTCTCTGCACAATCGCACAATTTAAAAAGAACAGTATTTGTGTCATCAGTTAGGCTGCTTTCAGGTGTTTTTCTAGACCATCAAGGTACCTGAGTGAAGACAGTAAATTGCAGGGCGCAGGCCCCTACCTTGCTTGGTGCCATTGTGTCCCCAGCCCTAAGAACAAGTCTAGCCCATGATGGGCTCTCAGGAAATAGTCATTGAATTTTGGATGGATTACAATGTAATTACAGTAGTACTTACTACTTTGGACCGTACAGATTTACAATTCTAATAGTTCAGATGTCACAAACTGGAATCTTGCTTTTCTCATTGTTACAAAGTAAACAAGGAAGATTAGGAGTGAAGCTTGATATATTGTTTTCAAGCAGCTGTATAGCAAAACATTTAGATTAAAATCAATGAATGTACTACTTATAAATTATTTTGTGACATTCAGAGAACTCATGGAAATCAGAGAAAAATTACTAGTATACTCAGAAATAAATAGGCAAAGAAAAAGATAGTTTGCAATAGAGTACCTACAAATGGCTAATATGTGTGAAAATGATCAATTCCTAGTAGTGAAGATACACAAATTTAAATAAGGAAGTATAACTTTGTAGCTCTCATGTTAGAAACTATTTAAAACTTTTGGCCTCAAGAGGTGGACGGATATTCTTATCTGCTTTCAATAAGTGTACACAATGTTGCTGCTTTTAGGAAAATAATTTTCAGTGCTTGAAAAATGTTTGCATCATTAAACAGTTTGTTCAATATCTGAAAGTCCATCCTACAAAAATAATTTTATTTATTTTTAAAGATTTTATTTATTTATTTGACAGAGACATAGAGAGAGAGCACAAGTAGGCAGAGCGGCTGGCAGAGGGAGAGAAAGAAGCAGGCTCCCCGCTGAGCAGGGAGCTTGACATGGGTACTAATCCCAGGACCCTGGGATCATGACCTGAGCTGAAAGCAGATGCTCAACCAACTGAGCCACCAAGGCACCCCCCCAAAAAATTTTAAAAATAATATTTACAAACATTTTCATGACCTTTAAAAATAATTGTGAACAATTAGAAGCAATCTGGATATCCAACTACAGAGAATAACTGGAGTCAACTGTGGCATAGGCCACATGGCAGAAACATTTTCCACTGCTGAAATCATGTTTCATAGAGTTGGATGATGTGAGAAAACATTACTGTCTTGTTATAATGGCGAGTGAAAAATGTAAGAATATAAGTTTATATATAAAGTATGACTTCAACTACTTGTAAACAATTATACAGAGGGAAAAAACTAGGGTGAAATTAGCCAATATGTCAACAGTGAATGGCTCTGGGTGATGAGACAGCAGGACCCAGAGGAGGAGTTGGCAAAGAAGAGTTAGATGGTCCTAGAGAGAAAGGTGTTCACACAGGCGTGGATATAAAAACCCCTCAGAAAGAGCCAAACATTCGAAGAAAGCATGATGTCATCCATATAACAGACGTAGGAAATGTGACATCAAAGGATATGGCATCTTTAGCAGCTTTTGGACAGTTAAGGCTGAGAAAGGCTTGCCTTGTGGGAAGAATCTGAGGCTGAAGCAGTGTTTGTCAAACTGTGTTCCATAGAATCCCTGAAACCTGTATGAGTATTTTTAGAAAGGCCATAAGCCTCTGATTCAAATTTCTTCGGAGTCTACATTGCCATAAAGACTGCAATTAACTCCATTAACCCCAGTTTCAAAAGTGTGTTGTTTGACTAACTTATGTAAGAAGTAAATGTTAAATGTTATAAAGCTGAATGCGCGAAATAAACCCATGCTGAGAAAATGTGGTCTTACCTATCTTGCGTATCAGGGTTAATGACAATTTTGTTAGTAAAAAGAAAAAAAAAGGTTCTGCTGTTTAAAAACAGAAGTGGAAACTTCTGCCATCTGGTCCATAGTCTGCCTCTTGGAGCTGTGCACTGTGCAAAAGTGGTGGAAGTGGAGTCAGGGTCTACATCACGAATGCTAATGAGCCTGCGGGTTATCTCGATGGCAACAGAGAATCACTGATGTATTTTTAACCCAAGGCGTTACATGTTCTAATTTATATTTTAAAACGGTTTTTTTTTTTTTAGTAGCTGACTTATCTATTGCATAGGGCTTCAGGGTGAAATAAGGAAAGAAAAAAGAAATACGTGAAAAGTATTTGGAAAAGTGACTATCACATAGTAAGTGTCCACGATGTTTATGTTTTTTATTATTACTGTTACAACTATGACGACTTTTCCAGGGAATACAGGGATAGAGGAAGTATGCGTGTAGGGAGAATCTTTCTCTACCTATACTTCCAACAGACAATTTGAGATTGAGAAACCTTTGGAGCAGTAATTCTTAAACTTTTCTAACTCATTAGAAAAGTGGATGGAAAATGCAATCTCTCCTTGAATAAATTCACCTACACACAAAATATTGTACACAATTTTGTAAATGGGAAAAGGACCCGTAAAAGCCCATTTAGTGTAAGCTCTAGACGTCCTGGGGTGGTGGGACAGGGAGAGAGCTGCAGTTACCGGAGACAGCGCAGGCGGGGCACTGCACGGGAGGGGGCGATAGAACACACACATATTTAAAAGAGGTTTTAAAATAGCCACTAGCCTCATGCAGCCAACATTCACCAAGTAAAAATATGTGTTGTGTCCAGACCTATGTTGAACATTATGGAAAATGCAAAAATCTATAAGACAAGACCCTAGAAGTCAAGGTCTCTTGTGGTGGAGAAGTACTAGCCCATACTCCAAATCCAGAGGCACAGGGCCAGGAGACAGCTTGTTGGAAGTGGCGCCTGGATGATAACACACATTACTATAAAGCTAATGGTGAATTAAAAACATGTTTATTGAGCTGCTGCAGTTGATAAAAGCACAAAGTAAGGCACCATTAAGCGACTCAACAGTGTAATGGTGGGGAAGACATTCTTAAAAAGGTATAATGACACCGATGGAAAGCCATTAGTCACGAATGCCACTTCTGGATTTCAGTTATGAAGTTCTGTATAAGAAAACACTTCGGGGGCGCCTGGGTGGTTCAGTCAGTTAAGCGCCTGTCTTTGGCTCAGGTCATGATCCCAGGGTCCTGGGATCAAGCCCCACAGTGGGCTCCCCCTGTCTCAAATAAATAAATAAAATCTTTAAAAAAAAGGAAGGAAAACACTTGGCATATAATAGCATACAAGATTATATCTAATTTGTTACAGAAAACAAGATATACATTTTAAGAGGTATTTTTTTAAATCTCTGTGTTTTCAGGTAAGAGAAGTGGCTAATTTTGAGCAGAAACTGCTGAGTGAAAACCCATAGCATGATAATATGCCAGTTAGGTAAATATTACCAACATGCAAAATTGTACGTGGTATCGTGCTGATTGATAAGACTGTGGCTATGCCTTAAAGTAATTTGATTAATTCCCAGTGTAATTTGTGGAAACTCCCTCTTCAATGTAAAGCTACATTTAATCTAAAGAAAATTAAGCAGATAGAGTCTCTGCCTTCTACGTATTAATGAATGTACTCATTCACTCAACAACCATTTACACAGAGTGCTGTGTGTGAGGCATGGTCCTGGGCACCAGGAAACAATGTGAACAATACAGCAAGGTCCCTGTACTCCTGAACCATATAGTCCAAAAAAATAATGATCAACTGTGATAAGTGCTATGAAGGAACAAACCTGGTGCAGATAATAACAGATCGAAGATCTTTTAAGATAAGGTGGTCAAGGGAAAGCCTCTGAGGGGTTAGTACAAAGACCTGAATTATAAAGTGGCCGGCCTTGAAAAGGCAAGCAGGGGAAGAAGGAATGGAATTTTTTGGCTATTAGGCAACTGAACTCCTTTCCTGTATTTAAGGCCTTCCCACTATGTGAATCTTGGTAAGAAGCAGGCTTCTCCAAAGCCCACTCTAACTCACTTTCCTAGTCTTCCTTGCATTAGGGTTTAGGTGCATGACCCAGGCTTGGACAAACAGAGTTACCTACCCAAGGCAGTGAATCAAGAGCCAGTGATACCAAGAAGCAGAGCCAAGAATTTTTTTTGGTGGCAATGCCAACCTTCAGTTTCTGGGGCAACGACTCCAGGATTCCCTTGTGTAAGAGAGCTTTGCATTCAGAGGCAAAGGCAACAGAGTTCTCTTCAGACTGGTTCTAGGCGTGATGTTGCCAGAAGTTCTGTTTATCCAGCTTTGCTTGGCTTTTTTTCTTGTTCTCCAAACCTGGTATTCCAGCCTTCCTGGAAATTCTGTGAACCACTCAATATACTCCAATGCATTTCTCTTAGGTTTAAACCAGCCAGGGTCAATTTCTGGTGATTTCGTCTAAGTATCCTGATGGATAGGGAAGGGGGAGTGGAGGGAAGGTATGGGAGTACACTGCAGTGCTGAAGAACATCGCAGGTACGGGCATGTGTAAAAGCCCGAAAATGGGAGGGAGGGTAAGAGAGAGCTTGGAGTGTTTGAGGAACTGAGAATGAACCGAAGAGGCTGGCTTTAGTGAGAAAGGTGGCAAGTGGAGAAAATGAATACAGCCGGTGAGCCAGTCAAGAGCCAGAGCAGGTATCCATAGCAGAAGTCAGAAATGTGCTAGGCCTAGCCTTTTTTCAGGGAGATGTTTTCAGGAGCTAGGACACTAGCTCACGTGTCCTAATCAGATGTGTCTTTTCCGGTCAGCAGGACTCTAACGTGGGGCTGTAGGGTTTTGGTGGGGTGGTTGCCACTCTGCAGTGCAAATTATTCCAAACCATACTCTATTCAGAAGCCTGAGGCTAGGCTTGCCATTTCCAACCCAAAGACCTCTCTCTCTCTCCTTTGAAGTACCAAGATATTCATCTCTAAAGGTATTAATAGTATATATGTTTATGAGTGTTTATCATATCTACCATTAGACAGCTAACTCCCTGAGGGCACAGTTGGGGGCGGGAGTGGAATGATGACATGCTTTGGACTAAGACAGATCTGGATTTTTTTTTTTTTTGGTCCTGTCAATTACAAATCATATGCACTCAGACAAAATTGCTTCACCTCTCTGAACTACAGTTTTCTCATCTGAAAAATGAGGATACTAGTACCTAATTAAGGTTTCCACGCACTGTAAATGACCACACAGTGCCCACAACGTAGCAGGCACTCTGTAAATCACACAGTAGGTACTCTGTAAACATTAGCTCCTTTATTCCTTAATATTTCAGTGAATTGAATAGGATCTTCTGCAGCTAGGAAAACAATATAAAATCCTTCCTTTTTATACTTACTTTATTATAAAATGCTAATTTAAAATAGATTATACTGCTTTCTTAGTTCAGAATTTAATTTTGAAAATTTCTTTTTTCTTTTTTCTTTTTTTTTAAGATTTTATTTATTTATTTGACAGAGAGAGAGAGCACATAAGCAGGGGGAGCTGCAGGCAAAAGGAGAGGGAGAAGCGGGCTCCCTGCTGAGCAAGGAGCCCGACATGGGGCTCCATCCCAAAACCCTGGGATCATGAGCTGAGCCAAAGAAGGCAGACGCTCAGCCAACTGAGCCCCCAGGCATCCCCAAAATTTCCTTTTTCTTAAAATGTTTCCTTTTTCTGGAAAATTCTCCTGAAGGGGGTTATTGCCATTCACTCAATTCACTCTAGCAAAGTTACTAAAAAAAAAAAAAATCAACATTTTTCCCTTTCAAATATCCCTAAAGAAATAGCATAGAGTATAATTAAAACATTGTGTCTAAAACCAGAAGATAGATTTGTAATCCTGAGAAACAAAGGAAGATATTATTCAAGTCCTGATTGTCTTCACCAAAATATTCCCTTATATAATATTTCCTGGCCTTGAGTCTTTTTCATTTTAAGAACTTGAAACTATATATGCTCTATTGGTTAAACATTAATTAACCAAATATGTAACTCAGCTATTAAGAGGCTAAAAACTTAAAAAACATTACCAAACAAAAACCCTAGAGCTTCCCAAGCCCATTGGCTTGCTGACTTGCTTAAACAATCTAATCTAATGAACTGACGGTCTTTTAGAATTCTTTTCTTTCCTCCTTGGCCCTTAATCCTTTAATATATTTACTGACCTCCATCTTCTGATCTTTTTCTTCCATTTCCTTGGATTTTGGTGTAGTTTCTCTTTTTGAGTCTGGAGTATGTGAAGAAAAAAAAAAGGGTTGCACTGCCAATGCATGATGCTTCTCTTCAAATGGCATATGAGACAAAGCAGTCAGGACAGAGGATTCATCTTTCTTTCTCCTCTATTTACTGTAAACCACAAGAACTTGCAACCAGGGAGAGGCCAGACAAGGAATGTCTTGAGTTACATAAGGGAGTTGTTTAATGTCATTTTTGAAAACCCACACTCCTCTTTTTAAAAACTCCCATATTCTTGGCACTGTAGTAGGACTCCTGGCACTGTGGATACCTACCAGCCCTGGCAACTGGAGCCTCCAGTGAAAACATTATTGCAACTTCCTATGGAGTGAAGGGAAGAAGGTTTTGTTGATGCTAAGGCCAAATGCGAGAAATAATTAAGGACTGAAGAATATTCTTATAGGATAATCAGGCCCTTGTAGTAATTTCTTGGCATGTTTGTTTGCCTTGGAATTCCAATCACTAACAACAGTTCAGATTCTCAGAGAAAAGATTATATGTCTGGTGAATACCTGCAGGCGAGAAAACTGGCAATGCTTTTTGCAAAGAAAAGCAAAAATATAGCAAGATATATCCAAAGCATGTGAAAGGAATGCATAGGTGAGCGTTTCTTTTTTTTGCACTGCTTTTGAGGTAGAATTGTTTTAGGAGGATTGAAGCAAGGTGACTTTGAAAGACACCTTATCCTCATGTGAAGGGTTAATATTCTTTAATAAGGAAGAGTCAATGTTCAATTCTGCTCTTTGGTATAAGTTTGCATCCAAATAAGTAATTAATTTCTGGAGCTCTAAGACTAAACTCTACTTAATGAGAGGAAATAAAATTGCTGACTCAACAGATTACTTTAGGGGACTAGAACAATTGTTCTGTCTTTGTTTAACTACAGGTTTCAGGTGGCATGCATCAATGGCTCAGAGAGAATGTGCTTTCATGAAGAGATTTGAACATATTTGTTCACATACTTAAAACTCAACCAGAGGGTGCCTGGGTGGCTCAGTTGGTTAAGCATCTACCTTCAGCTCAGGTCATGATCCCCGGGTCCTGGGATCGAGCTGCGCATCGGGCTCCTGCTCAGCAGGGAGCCTGTTTCTCCCTCTCCTGCTCCCCCTGCTTGTGCTCTCTCTCTGTGTGTGTCAAATAAATAAAAATAAATAAAACTCAACCAAGTTAATGCACATCATGCCAGATACTGTCAGCATACAAACTTCTCCCCGGCGCTTCAGTAGGCTGGCTAGTTCAGTCCAGGTGTACGCGTCTTTGTATCTCTGCGTGTTTAATGGTGCATAGGAATGGATGGAGTTAAGGCATTTGCTTTCAACTCAAAAGACTGAGGTCCATGCTCAGCCATACTTTAAAAAGTGATCACTACTTTAAATGGAACATTCTGCAAAACAATTAAAACAGAGCACAACCCCCTAAATTCCACTTAAATTCACATCTGATGAGTATGTAAGCCTCTTATGAAGAGGCAATTGTCTTTCTCTATTTTCCATCTTTCCTTTACAACTATCAAATCACTGGAATTAACCCACTGAGACGTCAGACTTAAGGCATCTTACATGTGCCTGGCATCTCGTACATGTTCAATGAATGTCATTACACATTCGTGTCTCTGGATTTCCTTTACCTTTTATAGAAACTACACAATTTAAGCTGGTAATAATGACATAATCCTACTTGATGGAACTGCTAATTGTGTGTGTATAGTTATCTTATCTCCTTGTATTAGTTTCTCATGGCTGCTATAACAAATTACCACAAACTTAGTGGCTTAGAACGACATAAATTTATTATTTTACTGTTTTGTAGTTCAGGGGTCTGAAATGGGTCTCAATGGGTGAAAATGATTGGCAGGGCTGTAGTCCTTTCTGGAGGTGGTAGGGGAGAATCTGTTTTTCTGTCTTTTCCAGATTCTAGAGACTACTTGTATCCCTTTGATCACGGCCACCTTCCACCTTCAAAATTAACAATGGCCAGTCAAACCTTTCTCACACTGCATCATTCTAACACTCTGACTTTCTGCCTCTTACTTCCATATTTAAGGACGTTTGTGATTTCATTGAACAATGTGATTTCATTGAACCCATCACCATCATCATCATCATCAATTCCTTCTTTTAAGGCCAGCTGAGGAGCAACCTTAATTCCATCTGCACCTTTTTTTTTGCTTTAAGATTTTGTTTATTCGTTTGACAGAGAGAGAGAGAGACAGCGATAGAGGGAACAGAAACAGGGGGAGAGGGAGAATCAGGCTTCCTGCGGAACAGGGAGCCCAATGCGGGACTCGATCCCAGGACCCTGGGATCATGACCTGAGCCAAAGGCAGATGCTTAATGACTGAGCCACCCAGGTGCCCCAATTCCATCTGCACCTTAATTCCCTTTTGCCATGTAACAATATATTCACAAACTCTAATAGTTTGGAGGTGACCATCTTTGGAAGGCCATTATTGTGACTACCACACCTCTCAGTCAGACTGTAAACTCCTTGTGTGTCATGTTTTTCTATTTCTCATAGCAACGAGAATAGGTCTAAGTATAATTGTGTGTTTGGTTGATTTTTGAACTAACACAGTAAAAGTCTCAAAGGGTGATCTATGGAGTTCGGTGGTATTTGATGTTCAGATATTACGCAAGTTGCATTAAAATTCAAGTATGAAAAATAGGGAGTTAAAAAAAACCCAAAGAAATAGTTTCCATTGTCTGTACAAATTTATAATATTTGAAAAAAAGGGGCACCTGGGTGGCTCAGTCGTCAAGCGTCTGCCTTCGGCTCAGGTCATGATCCCAGTGTCCTGGGATCAAGTTCCCCATCGGGCTCCTTGCTCAGTGGGGAGTCTGCTTCTCCCTCTGCCTGCCACTTCCCCTGCTTGTGCTCTCAACCTCTCTCTCTCTCTGTCAAATAAATAAATAAAATCTTTAATAATAATAATATTTGGAAAAAAAGAAAAGAAATTTGGTGAGAGTGTCTGCAAAAACAAGTGAGTGAGTCAAGAGAAGAGACATAGGGTCTTTGAAACAGAGAAGGCAATATAGGATGAGGGAGAAGGGAAGTCTCAGCATTTAACAGGCATTGAACTAGATGGGAGCTGGCCAACGTGGGTCTCCAGTAGGATGTCAGTAAAACAACTAAAATGCAACTGCTAGATTATTTGATGTGTCTAAATGAACTAGAAGGATGTTTACACTTCTTTCAGAGAGTCTGGGGATGAATCCCAGAAACTTACACAAATGAAAATTTGAGGCAATGATTGCCAGAGAAAACAAATATTGTACCATAAAGAAAATGTCTTTATGGTATACTGTGTAGTCTGCTGTGAATAATGTTAACAACATGATAATAATGTAAACATTGAATACTGATTGAATGAAATTATGTTATAACTACATAGGAAGATAAAGAGGAGACGAAGGAGAGAATATGATGGCAAGAAAAAAATTCTCATTTTCCATTGCAGATAGTCAGATAAAATCTAAAACTGAAGAAATAGTAGCCTAAGAATATTATTTAGAAACAAAGATAAATAGGGGCACTGGTGGCTCAGTCGGTTAAGAGTCCGACTCTTGATTTTGGCTCAGGTCATGATCTCAGGGTCGTGAGATCGAGCCCCACGTTGGGCTCTGTGCTGAGTGTGAAGCCTGCTTAGGATTCTCTCTCCCTCTGCCCCTCCCCAGCTGGTGTGTGTGTGCACTATCTCTTTCTCAAAACAAAAACAAAAACAAAAAAGAAAGAAAGATAAACAGGTAAAGGAGCAGATATTATTGGTGGGGAAATTTGTGGCACAGCCCTTACACTATTATTTGACTGCTTAAATTACATGTGTACAGTAACTACAAAATTAAAACAAAAGTTTGTCCACATTTTGTAAAATAAAAAAAAAATACAAATGCAGGCATAATTTACAAAGGCTAAAATCCCTATACACATTACTCTGTCTCTCTTGCCTATGGCAAGTAGTAGTCCACAGGAACGTTCATTCTAACCAAAGTGATATTTATTTTATTCCTTGATTCTAAAAGTTGAAACACTTCAGCATGATTTAGCCAATTAAGAAAGCAATGAGATAGGCCAGGTAAAGGTCCTGGTGGTGTCTGTACAGAGTGATCAGGAAGAACTGGACTGGTATGGCAAGATGTTTCAGGAAGAATTTAACAGAGATGAAGATGGGATCAATAAGGAAAAAGTCTTGCTTATGTTTCTATCAAACAGAACTATTCTCAGTTGCCTAAGTGTGCCATGTTTTCTTTCTAGTCAGTTCTTCATATGCATTTATGAACCAACCATAACTAGTCTCATCACTGCTGATAGTATCTTGCATATCAGAAGATGCTGAGGTACCTGTGCTTGTATTATTAACCCTTTTACCTTATGTGTGGGGGACTGCCCATGCTTACTTGGTGGGTTTTTTAATAATTCTCAGAATGACGTAGTCAGAGGAGATAATTCAGTTCAATTCAGCTTTAGCAAAACCTCTTCCCTCCTTTCTGCTATCTTATTTTTTTCCTCTCCCCACCTTCCAGTCTAATTATAATAAGCATTGGTTGGCCAACGATTTAAGCGGCAGTGAAACAAGATTGTGGAACTTAGAACTGTCTCAGGAATCTAGCAAATCATGGTTATCCCAGGTTCCTGATTGTGTGAATTTTTTCTTACGTACCAAGGTTGCTGGGCAAGATATTAGATTTACAGGTTCGTTTTCTTCTACTTAGTTTTCTGGGTTAATGAAGAGTCCCTAATCTTCATTACACATTTTCCCACTAAGTTGTGGGGTTTGACTAGTTGGTTCCAGGAAGAGGCGTCTGGAAGCATGAGGCGCTGGAGCAACCAGTCCAAAGAAGCCAGCCAAAGAATGGCAGGATGTGGAGGCAGCCTGAGGCAAAGCGACGGCGTCCAGGACCAAGCAATGACAGTGGCTCCGTTCTATTACAGTTCATTCATTCAGCTGGTACTTACTGAGCATCCCAGTGCCTGGCACTGTTCTCGATGCTGGGGATACATCTGCAGATGCAGTGTCATAATTCTGCCTGATTGTATCTTTTTCAGAGGCAGCCCCGCAAATTAAAAAGAATACAGTTAAAATTTCCACCTCCAACCCAGAGTTCTTACCCGGCTGCATGTGACCCCAAGTTTCATGGGAAAGAGGCTTTCCCAGGAAATTTGCAGTGTTCCCAGCTTCTGATCCTTTAGGGGAAACGAGCTTTATTTCTGCAGTAGTCTGTCTTCTTCAGAGTGTTCGCCCACCCCACCACCTCTTGGGGGAAAGAACTACATTCCATGAAAAGCCACAGCTACCCTGTAGTAGAAATCAGTCCCTAATGATATTACACTTGCACAAATTGAAATGGGGTTAAAAGCCCAGATTGTGGATTCTTAGATTTCTCGCTAAGCTGGAAGCTTTTAGGGGCTCACTTTAAATTGAGAGGCAGAGTTTAGACCCTTTTGTTACTTAAGAGACTGAGCAAATTAGCAAGTCCGAGGCAAATCTTTTTTGATTACTGAACTATTACAAATGCCTCCTGGCCAAAGAATAACCTCTCTCCCAAGGGAAATGTTCAGTGGGACCTTTTGCTTAAATTCATAAACTCTGTTAAAGCAAATCTTTCCCATTTCCATTAAGTCGGCAAATTACTTCTAGGGGAAGAGGATAAAATGCCAGCGGTAAGATGGCTGGACTATACTAACGATGGGAGGTGGGGCTGCAAAGGTGGAGGAAATGATGGTACATTTACGGTGCAGAGAATTTCAGGCTTTTCCACGTGCTGGGCTCAATGTAAATGATGTCACCTTCTCCTCCCCTAGTGAGAGGCAAAGTTATCAGGCTGCAGAGGCTTCACTGAATGCGTTGTGCGGCTGACGTTAAAATGACTACAAGGTTATTTCTTTCCATATCTATTCCCTTGGAAATTTTTTCAAGATTTTATTGTAGATGGGGAAAATGCATAATGCTACAGGAAACAAAGCCCTAGACACATTCTTGCTCCTGGATTATTGCCATTCTATCTCAGTGCTGATTGAAATCCAAGACTTGGTATCAAAGCCTTAATGAGATGCTGGCAAATATCTTTCTGCCCCACTGGAAATGTAATCTTTCTATTGAACATTTTGTCCCAGTGAATTTTATCCGCAATAGCATTTTGCATTTGAATCAGAGAGGTCAGTGCTTGATAGCAGACCATGTGGTGCTGGCTCTGTTCACTTTGGGATGAAATTGATCCCCGAAGGTGTTGAAAGTACAGCAGCGAGTCATTATATATAATTAGCTCATTGTTTCATTCAGATGATTAAAGTCATAATGGCTGCTCAATTTGTTGTATTTCTAAAAATCAGATTTTCCTATCAAAATGACTTACCACTTCCCATGTCCACAGTGCTTCCCAAATATAAAGAATGAGTATATTGTTTCTTAATGCATCTTCTATACTCGAATTACATTTAGTTTAGGAAACCCATGTGTGTCAAAACAGTTGTCCCTAAAAGGGTCATATTTTCCACATTTTTCTCAGTTTTATTTGAATGAAGTAGCCCATGCTGTGAACTTAGGCTAAAATTTAAAGTTAAAATACTCTGCTTATTGTCTAACCATTAGTGTCTCCTGAGCCGTTGAACTGAGTTAATCACCAAGCAAAGTGCTAAATTGTATTCTTATTTGCTAAGGTTGAAATAGCAGGAAAGGGAGCATCTAGCTAGTGGTCTTCCATACGGATTACAAGCAATAACAAAACATACTTGCCAATATTTGGCTTGGTAGTTAATTTATTCCATATCTATAAGCAATAAAGCATATTTCTAGAATAAATGTTATATATGTGTATGTATATGCATATGCATATACATATATATACATATTTTAAAAGTAAATGTTTGTCACCAAAATATAAAAACTGTTGCTTTTCATGCTGTACTTAATATCAAAAGATTGAGCATTTAACTGCTATGTGGGTATGGCTTTTACAAGTAAATTTACAAATCCAAAAGGCCTAGCATATTCTACTTTAAATTCACTTAATTTAAGTAGTGACAGCTTACTGTTCTATGCAATATGATCAATTTAATCAAAAAATGAATAGAATTACTAGAGAGATTTGCCTATATTAACAGACCAAAACATTGGGCCACAAACCCAGTTATTGGGATTCTGAGTATAGATGAAATTCAAGAAAATGATCCATTAGTAAATAAAAGAATTTTAACTTTGAGTAAAAATAAGACCTATTACAATCGGTTATGCATCTGTTAAATATAGAGAAAGAAAGTGAAAATTCTGGTATGATGATTTAATAGGCCAACAGAATTTTCTCTAAGTAGAAAATATACTTCATAAAAATATTTAAAGTGTCTACTGAATTATGCAATCCAAGTTTAAAAACTTAACATTGTACAAACACTTTGAACCAGCAATTCCACTTTTCAGAAACTATAATAAGGAAATTAGGAATTTAATAAGGAGGTATAAAGGAATTTAGTTACAATTATCACAGTGCTGTTAATTATAACAACAAAAACATTGGAGAAGTCTAACAATCTCGCACTAATGGTTTAGTTATGCACATTGTAATATAAAACATATAGATCCTATATAATGGAATACTATGTAGCTGTTAAAATTACATTGTAGAAATATAATTACAGAAATGTATTTATTGTCGTGGAAATATTATCTGTAATGTTATGCTGCCTTAAAAAATGCAGTTTATACAAGAGTATATATGTACGGTCCCACATACATGAATATACGTATGGATGCATATGTGTATGTTTTCAGGAAAAGTAGCCATCAAAATAAAGTGTGATTTCTAAGTCATGGGCTATGTGTGCTTTTAATTTTCATTTTGTTTCTCTTTTTTTGATTTGCACATTTAAAAAATTAAAACAATAGGAATGAATTGCCCCATAGTGCCAGAAGCGTTATATTTTATTCCAGCTACAATTAAACCTGGCTTTGTCATCATTCTCTTAAAACCAAGGGAATCCAATCAGTAAGTCTCTGACCCCCTCCCTTTTCTTGAAAATATAAAAGAACTCCCAGGAGTTCTTCCCAGAGAAGAGCCTCTGCTATTGAGTTCATTGTGGTTGGTGCTCCTGATTCTCCTCCCCAATGTAGCATGTTCCTTTTTTAAAAAGTAAATTACCTGGTTATATTTTTTATTTTCAAAAATGTGCCTGATGTCTTTATTTTGAAGATATTGACATTTAAACTTTATTTAAAAATTTCTAAGAACAACAAACTATGCTTAACACTTTCATGCAATAAATGGTACCAATGAAGGTACAATCCTTGTCCCCAAGAAACATAATTAAATTAGCTATTTTTTTAAAAGATTTTATTTATTTATTTGATAGAGAGAGAGAGAGACAGCGAGAGAGGGAGCACAAGCAGGGGGAGTGGGAGAGGGAGAAGCAGGCTTCCCGCTGAGCAGGGAGCCTGATGCGGGACTCGATCCCAGGACCCTGGGATCATGACCTGAGCCGAAGGCAGATGCTTAATGACTCAGCCACCCAGGTGCCCCTAAATGAGCTATATTTTACTGCTTCTTGGAGAAAGGTGAAAAGCAGGTCTATAGACAAGAGAGATTTGTTCAGGGTAGTCTGCTACATTTCTCCCTCAGCTCCCACCACTTCCCATATCCACCTTCCCCAACCCTTGCTGCTAAGGCAATGCTGGGCGTTCTGATGGTCAGTTGGACCAAACAACATTAGATTGAAATCCTTCTCCAGCTGAATGGACAAGATTTAATGCCAGGAGATCAGTGGACAGTCTGGAGATGGTCCCTAACATTGACAGCACCCCCCAGACTCAAAAGAGCTTATCTACAGAGATAAGCAGACTGAAGGCCAAAAGAGCTGACACAGTAAAGACCATCCTGGTAACTGTTGGGTACTTGGCAGTGACATTTGTCACTGTCCTTGTCACACTACTGCGTCCTTTTAGTAAGAGCACAACTTAATTGGATATAGGTTGCTTTGTTCATGGTTTGGGTTTTAGATATTTAGTTGAGATTAACAAATGAGACCCCTAATAATGACTGTCCGGAATGTAATGGATTGCTTTGTAAGTGAGAAGTGGTCAATTGTCTTCCGTCCTCACTAAAGGCAGGATGGGAGCCTGAATGACAGTCTGAGAAAGTTCAAATGCCATTTCAAAGAGCTAGTCACTTAGGTTTTGATTACCTGTGTTGCTCCTCAGTGTTAAAATCTACTCTTTATTAAGCACTTACAATGCCTTTGGTTCTGTGCTAAATATTTCACATGCTTTGTTTCTCCATTAAGTTTGTACAATGACTCCATATGGTAGGTATTACATCCCCCAAAATACAGGTGAAAGAACTGATATTTAAAGATTTTAATTCTTTTTCATGTTTACATAGAACAAGTTAAGTGATGGATCCAGGTTTGTCTTACTTCAGAACTTGATCGTTAACTGCTGCTTTTAAACCATTTAGGATGCTTTTGGCTGTAAGAAACAGAAAAACCCCAACTCGAGTTGCCTTAAACAATAACCAAAAAATGCCATAACTAACATAACCAGAGGTCAGAGAGAATGGAACTCTCCTGGGCCCCAGCTCCTCCTCACAGGGATCCCCTTGGCTCTGCCCACCCTCACCTCCTATGCTTTGGCTTCATTCTCAGGCTGATCCTCAGATGGCTCATCAGCCCAGGCATCATAGCCAGACAGAACAACATCCAGAGGAAGAAAGGGACTGTATATTTTTTGTCTCTCTTTTAAGAATAAGAATGAGACCTTTCCTGGAAAGCTCCTCCTCTCCTAGAAGAATTTCTCTCATGTCTATTTTACCAAAAATGGGTCACATACACAGTCTTAAACTACTTCCTGAGAAGAGGAATAGGATTACTGTGATTGGCTTAGATTCAACAAGGGGTGGGGGACGGAAAGATTCTGATGACTTGGGAGCTTAGACCACTCTACCGCAACTGTTATTAATTAATTGGAATGCTCACAACCAAATTTTAGGCCTACCACTAGCAATGTCATAAACTTTGGATATTAGCATTACCCCAAGCTTTATCTTATTTTCTACCTCCGTTTTCTCACCTTCTTGGTTTTTTAATATATTGAAATATGTGTTTTATTATAAATGACACAAATCTTTTTAGAATGAGATGGAGTAAAACCAGTAATGATTAGCTATTTAAACACTTAAATTTAAAAACAGTGCTATTTTATTTCTAACCTGTTTCATTCCCTGTAAACTTCTTTTGAAGGAACAGGGCTAGTACAAATTATATGCATACATATGACATTTCTGGACTATTCTGCAAGGCTGAGTTATGTTTTTAGGAGGAACTCCCTCATAATGATCATTGCTAAGCCTAGGATCTGAGTGAGAAGGGAGGTTATTGGATTTCCTCTAGAGGTGTCTGCATATACATAAGATTAAAACCCTACCTATTTGATTGAAATAGTTTTGCTGGATGAAGAGGGCTCAATCAGTCAATTATTTATTCAAAACCCACTTCTTGGGGTGTCTCGGTGGCTCAGTCGGTTAAGCATCTGCCTTCAGCTCAGGTCATGGTCCCACAGTCCTGGGATTGAGCCCCACGGCTCCTCAATCAGCAGGGAGTCTGTTTCTCCCTCTCCCTCTGCACCTCCCCTCAACTTGTACTCTCTCTCATGCTCACTCTCAAATAAATAAAATAAATCTTAAAAAAAAAAAACCTTATTTTTCTAGACACTGAACAGGGTAGGAAAGTATGAGGTTCAGATTCTGTCCAAAAGAACTTAAACTGGATGGGGAGACCACAACCCCTACATAAAACAATCAAAGTCACATACACTACATGATTCAGGCAACTGTGGCAACTGTGGCCATCGGCAATGAAAGGGGTTGGGCTGCATATAATTTTTTGGTTCTGATAGTGCCTTAACATTCTTTAGTCCTACGATGCTTCTAACACTGTGAATCTGTCATTATTTCCTCTTTCCATGTCTCTATACTGAGATTTAAAAAACTTAAAAAAGTTTAAGAGAGGGATCTAAAAGAGTATGGAAAGTCTAGAATCAACACAGACTCTGCGAGATCAGGACACTCAATTGATGGATTTTGTGGGTGTTTTTGTTAGGGGGAAAAGTGAAAATCACAGCAAAAGAAGCTTATGTCAGGTTGGGATTTATTCAAAACAGAAGAAACCTTCCAGGTCAAATTGTGTGGTCTTCTCCTAAGCCCTTAGTATCCGCAACTAACAAATGAGGCCCCAAGATGGTCAGTTTTAGGCACCAAGAGATCCTGCTATACCAAAAAATGATTCAAATATGTTCACTGTGACATACTTATGAAAGAAAGCGCCAGGCATGCAGTAGGTGATCAATAAATATTTGATGTAATTCAATAAATTGAGTGAGTGAGTCAATAAATGAATGGATAAATGAATGCATGATTTTCATCCAAGTGTGTCAGGCTGGGTTCCCTGTTGAGCAGACTCAGGAGAGAGAGAGAAGTAGGAGGGGAAGGGGATGTGGGTAGAGAAAGAGGAAGAGGAGGAGTCAGTGGAAGAGAGGGAGGAGGAAGAGAGGACGATCAGAGAAGTTGAGCTCTGGTATAGTCTGAGATGAAGACCTCACCTCACCACAGCAGGGCTCTAGAACTGGAGTGTTTTTGCAGCATTGCTCCAAGCTGGGCCAAGGAGGCCTGGCCTCTACATACCCTCTGATCACTTTGATCCACTTTATATCCACTCTCCTATGGGCTGTCTATAGAAGGAAGCTTTAGACAAAGCAGTTCCCCAAAGAGGCAATCACCAAAGAAGGCTGACAGGGGAGACCGCCTTCTGGTAGCCCCACCAGTAGTTGGAGAAATAAGTCTGCAGAAGATTGAATAGTGATGATCAGAAAGATATGTCCACATCCTTACTCCCACAACCTGTGAATGTGACCTCATTTGAAAAAAGAGCCTCTGCAGATGTAATTAAGTTGAAGATCTCTAGATGAGATCATCCTGGAATACCCAAATGGCCCCTAAATCCATGACAAGTGTCCTTAGAAGAGGCAGAAGAGAACACACAGAGTGTACACAGGAAAGAAAGCCAGGTAGAGACAGAGGCAGAGATTGGAGTTCTGCAACCAAAAGCCAAGGAACACCTGGAGGCACAAGACGTTAAAAGAAACAAGGATTCTATTCTCAAGTCTTTGGAAGGAGTGAGGTCCTGTTTCACTTGGATTTCAGACTTCTGGTCCCCAGAACTGGGAGAAAATATGTTTCTGTTGTTTTAAGCTACCCAGTTTATGGTATTTTCCCCCATCATTCCTAGAAAACCAACATGAAGTCCTTCTTCCTGAATGAGTATTTGGGTAACTCATTGCAGTGTCTACCAAAACTAGGATTGAGAAAAATGGGGTTTCTGGTTAAAATCTATGAAAACTCAAATATCCAGTATTGGAGTATTCCAATTCAGTTAAGGTTTTTTGGGGAGGGGCTGCTCACAAGAAGTGATACAAAACAGACACTGACAATCTTAACAATCGTTGTATGTAACCATAGAATTATGGTCACAAAGATTCTGAGGCTGGTGTCTGTTCTCAGCATAAAATGACCTAATTAACTGGCAGGACCCCTGTAGAATTCCTAAAGAGGAAGGCTTAATTGGTATTCTTTCTGAGAGACCTACTTTACATTCATTCTTACCTAGAAATGGTATTTTTGCTATAGTATATCTTATTTCCAGAAAGAAATATTTCTTGTCCTAATGTGGTAGCTGTGCTGTTCCAAGTCTTTGCAGATGTAATTAAGTTGAAGATCTCTAGATGAGATTTCCAGAAAGAAATATTTCTTTCTTGGGCGCCTGGGTGGCTCAGATGGTTAAGCGTCTGCCTTCGGCTCAGGTCATGATCCCAGGGTCCTGGGATCGAGTCCCGCATCGGGCTCCCTGCTCCTTGGGAGCCTGCTTCTCCCTCTGCTTCTCTCTCTGTCTCTGTCTCTCATGAATAAATAAATAAAATCTTAAAAAAAAAGAAATATTTCTTTCTTTTTTATAAGACATTTTACAAAAAAATTCCAAATTATACACATTATGTGACTATAATTGCTTATAAACTGTATATGTTATAATTTAATTATATTTTGAATAAGAGATTTGCACTTTTGTAAGAGCATTTGGTATTTAGCCCCAAAGTTACTAAAGAAAAAAAAAAGGAAATCAAATAGACATGGAGGGTTTTAAAATATTTACATTTCAACTAAAATAAAGGAAAAAAAGGTCCCATATTTTTCTTACAGAGAATTAAAGCAATCATTACCATTCAGAAATAATGATCCATCAAGAAAATTGCATTTGTGTTATCTGAAAGAAGAGAGGATATATGTCTATGAAATATAAAGTATAGAACTAAAGTTTCATTGAAAAACCTGGAAAATCATCATAGCTTATTTGTGAAAAGGCTCTTGCCCTCATGAAATTTTGAGGTGTTCTTTACATAACTGAATTTTTTCCCTTCATTGTTGAGTGTTACAAGGCAGAGAGGTCTAGAATTACTGTGTTATGAATGTGACTGAATTGGTTTCAAAAATATTTCAAAATAAGTAGTTAAGAATGGAGGACTGAAATTCTCATTTAACAATCAGTATTATTTTAAATGACTGCAAGATTTTTTTTCACATCTAGGCAGTGCTAATTGGTCACACTGAACATGAAGAAATGTTATATTTGGAAATGTTAAAAACATCAGTTAAAATATCTTGATACTTGGGCTTCAGTACAGTTTCCTTGATGCTTTTAAGTCCAAGAAGCCCTTTAAGGAAAAAGAAAGTGAATAACAGCAGGAGGGAACAAATAAAGAGAGGAGGAAGAGGTGTGGGGAAGGAAGACTGGGGAGGTGGGATGAAAGGAATCAAATTAAAAAGCACAGAAGCAAATGGGACAAGCATCCAAAGAAGAGATTTCCAGTCTTAAACTCTTCTAGAGAATAGAAAACCCAAGAACACTACTTAACTCATTTTGCAAAGTAAGTGTTGCTGTAATACCAAAGGGCAGATATAGGCACTCTAAAGATAAACATTTACAGGGCAATTTTTCTCATGAACATGGATGTACAAATTGCAAATATTGGTAGCCTGAATTCAGCAATGCATAAAAAAGATAATAAACCATGATGAGATCAGGTTTATTTCAGGAAAGCAGAATTAGTTTAACATTAGAAAATCTTTTTTATCATTGCCCTATTAACGAAATGAAGGAGAAAGAGCACAAGAATGTTTCGATCAATGTAGAAAAAATGTTTGACATATAGCAAGAAGAATTCATGATTTTAAACAATGCTTAGCAAACCAGGAATGGGAAGGAACTTTCACTCTGGTAAAAGGCAGCTACCAATTACATAGGGTAAACATTAAATGTGAAATGTTTCCTGTCCTCTCTCAAGTCCCTCTCTTTAAGGTCATGAATAAGACAGGGATGCCCACTGTTGTTACTACTTCCAGTTCAGTATTGTATTGGAGGTATAATGGGAGAAGGAAAGGAGAATAAGAAGTAAAATTGCCAATATTTGGGGGGATATGTTTGTCTACATAGAAAAATCTAAAAGAACACACAAATGATTACAAATCCAGACCACCCCAGTCAACACATTTCTAGAATCCACAAACAGAAAATGTAATTCTAAATATATTCATCATCTAAATATTATATTAAAAACACCTATGAATAGATATTAAATGAAAATATTAAATGAGACTTAAGTAAAAAGAAAAGAAATATGATAATCATAGGAAGAGAGAATCAGTATCGTAATGGTATAAATTTTCTCCAAATTGATCTAAAAATCAATGTAATTCCAATTAAAATCTCAACGGAGCTTGTCAATAGAACTTGGCAAGCTGATTCTAAAATCAGGTATGGAACAGCAAAGGTCAAGAAATACCAAGACACTCTTGAAGGATAACAAAATAAGGAAACCAGCTCTACCCAAATATTAAAACTTAATATAAAACTGTAGTAATTAAGCCACTATGGTTCTGGTGTAGGGGTAAATAGGATGTAGGGTCCGGAAGCTGACCCACACATATGTGGAAACTTGCTCTAGCGCAGAACTGGTATTACAGACCACTCAAAAAAGGAGAGTTAGTTAATTAATGGTACTGGAGAACTGGATACCCAAATAGAAAAATAGAAAAATGAAATTGGACTCCATTACCTGCACCATACCCCAAATTTCAATTTCAGTTTGCATTGAAGATTCAAATGGGAAAAGCAAAATTTTTAATTTTTAGAAAAAAATTATGGAAGAACTATTTTATTACCTCGGTTTTTTAAACAAGATACACAAAGTTCTAACAGAGGAAGTTTGATGTATTTTATTACATTAAAATTAAGAACCCCTGATTATCAAAAGGCCACCATTAAGAAAATAATCCAATAGGCACATGAAAAGATGCTCAGTATCACTAATCATCAGGGAAATGCAAATCAAAATCACAATGAGATATCACCTTATACCTGTCAGAATGGCTAAAATCAAAAACACAAGAAATAACAAATGTTGGGTGAGGATGTGGAAAAAGGGGAACTCTCTTACACTGTTGGTAGGAATGTAAATTGGAAAATTTATGGAAATTATGGAAAACAGTATGGAGGCTCCTCAAAAAATTAAAAATAGAGCTACCATGTGATCTGGCAATTCCTCTAGTGGGTATTTATCTGAAGAAAAGGAAAACACTAATTCCAAAAGATATATGCCTCCCTATGTTCATTGCAACATTATTTACAACAGCTAAGATACGGAAACAACCCAAGTATCCATGGATGGATGAGTGGATAAATAAGATATACATACATATACATATACATACATATACATATACATATATATGTCAAAAAAGACAAATACTGCACGATCTCATTTATATATGAAATCTAAAAAACAAAACAAAACAAAACAAAACGCACACATAGATACAGAGAACAGACTGGTGGTTGCCAGAGCAGAGGGGGGTTGTGGGGTGAAAAGGATTAAAAAATACAAATTTCCAGTTATAAAATAACTAAGCACTGGGTGTTACATGCAACTGATAAATTATTGAACACTGCATCTGAAACTAAGTATGTACGCTATGTCAGCTAATTGAATTTAAATTAAAAAAAATAAACAGGGCTCCAATAACTTGCAAAAAAATAACTAAGTTGTGGGTATTTAATGTACAGCATGGGGAATATAGTCAATAATATTGTATTGATTTGCAGATTGTAACTACACTCGTGGTGACCATTTTTCAGTGTATATAAATGTCAAATCACTATATTATATACCTGAAACTAATATGACATTGAATGTCAAGCATACCTCAATAAAAAAATGAAAAGACTGGAGCAGCTGGGTGGCTCAGTTGGTTAAGCGACTGCCTTCGGCTCAGGTCATGATCCCGGAGTCCCAGGATCGAGTCCCACATCAGGCTCCCTGCTCTGCAGGGAGTCTGCTTCTCCCTCTGACCCTCCTCCCTCTCCTGCTCTCTCTCTATCATTCTCTCTCTCTCTCAATAAATAAATAAAAATCTTTTAAAAAAATGAAAAGACAAGTCATAATCTGGAAGAAGATTTTTGTAACACACATAATGAACAAGTTATAGGCATCCAGAACATATAAAAATGTTAAGAAATCAATATAAAAGATAAGAACAACCCAATAGAAAAATGAGCAGAAAGCATGAACAGGCATTTCACAAACAGGAAATATGAATGCTCAATAAATGTATGAAAAACATGCTTAACCTCATTAGTAATCAGGGAGACACAAATTAAGATCATAAGAAGATATCGGTTTTCATCCACCATATTGGCAAACATTTAAAAGTCAGAAAATATCAAATGATGGTAAGGATATGATGCAACAAGAACTCTCATATACTACTGGTAGGAATATAAATTGATATAGCTGTTTTAGAAAACAGTTTGCCGTTATCTAATAAAGATAAAGATGGGCATCCTCTCTGATTCCATTCCCAACAGAAATACATTCATATGTTCATCAACAACACTGATACTCATATTATCTAAGAATTAGAAACAACTCAAATGTCCTTCAACAAAAGGATGGATACAAAATGGCCATATGTTCATCCTCTAGACTCCCATGGAACAATGTAAATGAAATATGACTGCTCAGATCAAGAGCTGAGTCTTATAAACATGATATTGGGAGGAAGTTGAGAGGAAGAGCAAGTTGCAGAAATAAAAAATACATTAAATGAAGCCCAAAACATGCACAACTGAGCCACATATCTTTTAGCACTGCAACTCTATGTGGTAAAGCAATAAAGATAAAACAAGAAAATCATAAGCACAATTTCAGGATAATGATTATCTTTGAGTGGAGGGTAGGACTAGGGAGAGGCAAATAATGGACAAATGTGCGTACATGGGAGTTCATTTTATTTTTTTATATAAAATATACATATATTTTTAGTTTATGAAACATTTCAAAGAGAGAAAGCTAACACCACCTCAGCTACACTCCTAGAACCAAAATAAGTCTGATTTTACAAATGGGGCAAGTGAGGCCCTTACTTGTGCTTATCAGATTAATCTGTTTGTGATGTGCTGATGTCAATAACCTGAGGAAAAAGGAACCAAAAACCACAAGAAAGAGGAAGTTATAAAGTAGAACAATGGGAAGAAAGAGAGAGAAGAGGAAAGAAGAAATTTCCAGGTAGGACGGATTTAGAAATATGTTCTGGTGTTTTAAAAATCTGACCACCACCTCTTTAACCAACTTGCTAAAAAATAATGCACCCAGAGACATCACCAATCCACATTCTGTAATGCAGAGAGTAAACACCTGCCTCGTGTCTTATCTCTGGAAATCACCAGATACAAAACACTGACTACCTGGGAGAGTCCATAGTCTTCCTCCATTGGCACATTTTTGTTTTTATTAAGACAATATTTTTTAGAGCATTTGTAGGTTTATTATCCATTTACCTACTGAAGAATGACTTGGTTGCTTCTGACTTTTGGCGATTATGAATAAAGCTGCTGTAAACATCCATGTGCAGGTTTCTGTGTGGACATAAGTTTTCAATTTCTTTGGGTAAGGGCCGAGGAGCTCAATTGCTGGATTGTATGGTAAGAGTGTGTTTTGTTTTGTAAGAAACCACCAAACTGTCTTCCACAGTGTCTGTACCATTTTTGCATTCTCACCAGCAGTGAAGTAGAGTTCTTGTTGCTCCACATCCTTGTCAGCATTTGGTGTTGTCGGTGTTCCAGATTTTGGCCATTCCAGTAGGGGTATAGTGCTATCTCATTGTTGTATTAATTTGCATTTCCCTGATGACATATGATGTGGAGCATCTTTTCATGTGCTTATTTATCATCTGTACACCTTTTTTGTTGAGAGGTCTATTAGGGTCTTTGACCCACTTTTTAGTCAGGCTGCTTTCTTGTTGAGTTTTAAGAGTTATTTGTATATTTGGGGTAACAGTCCTTTGTCAGATGCAGCTTTTGCAAATATTTTCTTTGTGGTTTTCTCATTTTCTTTTTTTTTTTAAGATTTTATTTATTTGAGAGAGAGAGAGTGAGAGAGAGAGAGAGCACAAGAGGGGGGAGCGGGAGAGGGAGAAGCAGACTCCCTGCTGAGCAGGGAGCCCGATGCGGGACTTGATCCTGGGACTCCAGGATCATGACCTGAGCCGAAGGCAGTCGTTTAACCAACTGAGCCATCCAGGCGCCCTGGTTTTCTCATTTTCTTGACGCTGTCTTTCAAACATCTGAAATTTTTTATTTTAATGAAGTCTAGTTTATCAGTTATTTATTTCTTTCATGAATTGTGCCTTTGGTGTTGTATCTAAAAGGCCATTGCCAAGCTTTTGAATTGGTGAGCACATGGAGATTCTGGGAGGTGGTGCAACTGGACAGGGCATGGAAGCTTCTCCCCACTTTCCACATACCTTAACATATGCATCTCTTCCATCTGGCTGTTCCTGAGTTATATCCTTTCACGATAAACCAGTAGTGTAGAGGCCCCAGGGAATGGTGGAAAGATATGGGCTCTGAGACCAGTCTTAGGCTTTGATCCTGTTTCTATCTCTTCACAGCCCTGAGGCTTTGGGCAGTTCACTAACTCTAAGTCTCACTTTTCTACATTGTAGGATTCTAGGATAATCTGTCTGGCATATAAGAAATAATCAGTAAATGATAGACACTCCAAACTGGCTAACCCAACCTCAAAAAAAAAAAAAAAATGTCATTGCTATACCCAAGGTTATGTAGGTATTTTCCTATGCTATCTTCTAGCAGTTTCATAGTTTTGCATTTTACGTTTAAGTCTTTGATTCATTTTGAGTTAATTTTTGTGAAGGGTATAAGGTCCGTGTCCAGATTTCGTTTTGCATGTGAATGTCCACTTGTCCGAGCACCGTTGTTGAAAAGATTATCTTCGCTCCATTGTATTGTCTCCGCTTCTTCATCAAAGATCAGTTGACTATACTTGTGTGGGTCTGTTTCTGGGCTGTCTCTTCTAATCCATGGACTTATTTGTGTATCCTTTCACCAATACAAACTATCTTGATTACTGTAGCTTTCTAGTAAGTCTTGAAGCTGTGTAGTATCAGTCCTCCAATTTTGTTCTTCTTCGATATTGTGTTGGTTATTCTGGGCCTTTTGCCTTCCCACATACACTTTAGAATTAATTTGTTGATATCTATAAAATAACTTTCTGGGATTTTTATTGGAATTGCATTAAATCTACAGATCAAGTTGGGAAGAATTGGCATTTTGACAATATTAGGTCTTCTTACCCATGAACATGGAATATCTCTCCATGTATTTAGTTCTTTGATTTTATTCATCAGTTTTGTAATTTCCCTCATATAGAACTTGTAAATATTTTGTTAGGTTTATATCTAAATATTTCAATTTTCAGGTGCTAATGCAAGTGGTATTGTGTTTTCAAATTCTACTTATTCATTGCTGGTACATAGGAAAGTGATTGACTTTTGAATATTATCATGTATCCTTCAACCTTGCTATAAATTGCTTATTATTCCAGGTATTTTTGTCAATTCTTTCAGGTTTTCTACATAGACAATCATGTCATCTGTGGTGAGAAGGGACATCCTTGCCTGAGCTTAGTAGGACAGCTTCAAGTTTCTCACTATTGAAGATGATGTTAGCTATAGGTTTTTGTAGATATTCTTCACTGAGATGAGGTGTTCCCCTCTATCCATAGTTTATTGAGAGTTTTTATCATGAATGAGTATTGGATTTTATCAAATGCCTTTTCTGCATCTATTGATAAGATCATGTGATTTTTCTTTTTCAGTCTTTTGATGTGATAGATTGCATTGATTTTTGAATGTTGAATCAACTTAAATACCTGAGCCACAAGCACATTTTAACACTGATTGATTATATTAGTTAGTTGAGACCTTGGACCTGGAAAGGATGAAAGTTAGGGTCAGGTAAACTAGGGAAGTGGTATGGCAGGGAAGGAAGAGTGCCCAGGAGGATGGGTGTGAAAATTCCAGACTGGGGGAGGAATAGGTAGAATGAGAGAGCAGAGGTGACAGGGACTGGAAATCAGGCCCTGGGGAAGAAAGGGATGGTTTTGTCCAAGATAGACCTAAGCCTGAAAAAAAAGAAAGGGAAAACAGATCAGCACTATTTCAATGCATACTCCATTAATTCTGTGTGTGCATCCATTATGGATTTTGTTATAAAATGGTGATAGAAAACTATAAAAATCTAACATCTACCCAAGGTGGGACTATAAGATTCCTTTATATGTAGTATGATTTTAGAAGGTTGGAGATGATCTCAAATCCTGGCTAAAACTCCATAATCCCTATACTAAGTGTCTGAAATTCTGTTACTAGATGTCTTCATGAAGATATGTCTCTTTCCCTCTGCAAAGAAAATGGCAGATGTTGCTTTCTGGAAGCTCTTTTCCTTTGAAGGTAGAAAGTTTTATGGGCTGAGCTGCTGAGTAATAGTCTAGAAAATGAGCCCAACATAAAATTTGAAGGACAAGTCATAATGCCATCAAGTTTAGTGAGAGGAAAGCGGTGGCAATTTTCCAATATGCAGACTTTCATCCAAGAAAATAAAAATGTTAAATAGAATTTCAGTGAGACTGTTTTGATCAATTACCCAAAAAAATATCATGTTGTACTACATAACACATAAAGCCTCATGTATCTCAACAAATAAATGCATTTTGCATTGCACTTTGTTTCCATGTTTCAAACAGTTGACTGAGAGTTTTAAGTAAAAACTTTTTTTTTTAATCTATTTCAAAACTTACCCCTGGACCAACAATGGCTTGCCATGGGTAATATCCAATATCTCTCTATTCACATGTTTGTATATGTGATTTTTTACCCTTTATACTATAGAGCAAATATTGAATGCCACTTGATTGTCAAATTATTATTAAATGAAATAGAGGTTACTTTATATATTCACCCAAAGTGGTATTTTTTTAATGTATTGCCACAAAAGTAAACTAACAATGAACTCTAAACATTTCCTGCACATCAAATTAGCTTCTAATTTTTTCAAAAGACATATACATTTGACACACTTTCAAAAGACATATTATGGCATTTTAAATTCACCTATTTTGCAGTTTAAACTATTTTATGTACCTTTTTTCATGGGTCAAAGTTATCAACATAATTATCATTTTATTGGCTGAAGAGTATTCCAGGACATTGATATCCCTTAGATGGTTTTGGGAAGTTCATTGGTACAAAAATTCTTTTCATCCCATGTCAAGCATTATCTGGTGCTCAGTTTTGTCTTCTCTGTCCCTACTGGTTCTCTTTCCTTACCTCCTTCAGCCTCAGCCAGAAGCTGACAGCATCCTCACTGTCAGACACACACACACACACACACACTCAACCAGAGCTTGGACAGAACAAAAAGAACACATCGGTGGTATCTAATTTCCCATGGAGACTGTTTGGTCTCTGGAAAATTCTGTTTTCGTGGATGCAAAGAATCATATGTTCTCCTTCAACAGCTGTAATTAACCTGAGAGATTCTTTGCTGCCTTGTTGGATATCTCAGCCCCCTCAAGATGCACTAAGGGGAATCATGTAAGAGGTCCAAGAAACTGTGAGAGTGACTTTAATCACTGATGCATCATCCAACACTTCTTAGATTTTCACAATGTCACTCAACCATTAGTATCTTTAAAGGGAGAAATGGCATATATATATTTAAAATTGATTCTATAAAATGATATCAATTAATATTTTTATTATATGCATTAGGGAACATTTTAATTCTTCATTTTAAAATATTTTTCCTTTTTCAAAACTGCCAGGCATTTGCCAGAACTTCACATTTCACCCTCTTTAGAAAATGTTTCAGAAGCACTTGATTTTATACTGTATTCTCCTATCAGGCAGATCATAGAGCTGAGCTTAAAATCTTCAGACATCTGTCCTTTCAATCAAATGCATTCATCACTCCTTCCCAGATACTTGGAAAGTTCTACCCAGCAACCCCCTTGCCACACCCAGCAAAGTTCTGGGCTCCACATCAGCCACCACCTGATCCAGGTGCAGAGCCCTTGCTCTTGATCCCCCCACTTTGGGAGCCACTGTCAGAGTCAGAGATATTATAGATCTACTTCATTCACAAACATGAAGAAGCAACCGATGCTGACTGAGCATTTCAAAGACATCATGCCGTCTATGAGTAATTTCTCATTTCACCTTCTCAACAACACTGGGAAATGGGAATGACCACTATCTGTACACCTGGAAATGGAGACTGAGTTAGGGAGCTTTGCCATGCTGAGGAACTTGTGTAGCTGAGATTGGAAGCCAGGTTTGAATCACTTAGTGTTTTCACTGGTAACTAGATTATCACTAAATATGGTTTATATGTGTGTGTGTGTGTGTGTGTGTAATTATATCTATCTATCTATCTATCTATCTATCTTTCTATCTATCTATCTATATTAAAACATATATAAAACAAGTGCTCCAGCTTCTAGCAATCCTGAGCTAGCAGCAGGGCGTGGGTGGATGACCAGGGCCATTAGCCAGTGTCCTTGTCAGGTGTTTGATATGCAGAGAGGTGAAAGAGAAAGCACAGCCAGTGGAAAAGGCAGGAGAAAAGGTGCTGGAGGAGATGAAGACTGCAGAGCAAAGCTTTCAACTCGTACCTGATTCTAGGATAAAAGTCTCCAGTAGGTCAGTTCTTCTCATTTGCTTTCTGCTGGCCACTATGGTCCTTTGAGTCCATTTACATTCCGGCCATTTTTGGAATTAAAATTTTTAGAAAATAAAATAGAAATGTGGATGATGTATATATTTTTAAGTGATAATCTTTTTAAAAATAAAATGTCGTTAGTGTGATGGCAATGTTTGAAGCTTCAGGGTGCAAGTTTTAGTGCTGGCACAGACTTCCTGAGCAAGGTGCAAGCCACCGTGCCTAGAGACCAAGAGCTGATAGCTGTTCTAGGAGACTTTTGGAGGTGCTATGCCCAGGTCCAGAGGTAGGGGGGTTTGGAGGGGGTCTGCTCTCCCACCTCTGCCCGGAAGCAGTCCCCTGAGCCCCTGAGCATCACAGCCATGGTAAGGACACTGCTCCCCAAGCATCCACAGATGGCACAAACTAGCAAGCAGGGATTGGAAATGGAGGGGACACTATGAGTGACTAGAGCTTGCAGACTGGCTTAGAAGCAACTGGAAAATATCCCTCTGGAAATTCAGAAACACCTGGGGCAGCAGGTCATTGCCAAGAGGTCAGGAGTCTCGTGGGACTCCAGGCCATTGCTTCATAATGTTCTGCCTCTAGTTTTCTTCTGAAACCTCTTCTCTCCCTGCAAGGAAGTGGGGAGAGCCTGGCCCTGGCACTGATTGGTTACAGATGAATCTCAGTTCTTCTCCTACCATGTGGCTTTCTTAACATCTCTGAACTTAGGTGTTCAGGTGCGCAAAGCCAGGCTGCAGTACTCCCTTCACTCTGGGAGGGGCAGTAGGAAGGGCTGGTGGCCCGCTGCTGATCCACGTGGTACTATGCATTCTCCATTCTTGGCCCATTCTCCGCCTGGCATGGGGAGTGCCGTGTGAATTCTAGTCCAGTCTCTAGAAACTCTAACTCAATGGGTATAAAAGGAAGGCCTAAGAATGTAGGGATTTTAAATCAGTACTGACTTGAAATATCTGCACAATGGAGTCTGCTTTCCTGTTATGTAGGTCACACAGAAGGGTATAGCAAAATCTAAATGTTCTTCAAACCAGCTCCTTTTGGACACCTTTAAACACCATATACTATGGGCCAATCTCACTTTTCTTTTTTTTAAATTATAATTCCATTATAATTAACATGCAGCGCTATATTAGTTTCAGGTGTACAATAGTGATTCAACATTTCCACAGAATACTCAGTGCTCATCAAGGTAAGTATATTCTTTTTTTTTTTTTAAAGATGTATTTGAGAGAGAGAGAGAGAGAGAGCAAGGGAGGCGGGGGCAGAGGGAGAGGGAGAGAGAATCTCCAGCAGACTCCCCGTTGAGTGCAGAGCCCAACGCTGGGCTCATCCCAGACCCTGAGGTTACCACCCGAGCCAATATCAAGAGCCACCCAGGTGCCCCAAGATAAGTATACTCTTAATCTCCTTCACCTATTTCACCCATCCCCCAACCCCATCTCCGCTCTAAAAACCACCAGTTTGTTCTCTGTAGTCAAGAGTCTGTTTTAGGGCACCTGGGTGGCTCAGTTGGTTAAGTGACTCCCTTCAGCTCAGGTCGTGATCCTGGAGTCCTGGGATCGAGTCCCACATCGGGCTCCCTGCTCAGCAGGGAGTCTGCTTCTCCCTCTGACCCTCTTCCCTCTCATGCTCTCTGTCATTCTCTCTCTCTCAAATAAATAAATAAAATCTTAAAAAAAAAAAGTCTGTTTTAGGTGTGTCTCTTTCTCTTTTTTCCTTTGTTCATTTGTTTTGTTTCTTAAATTACATATATGAATGAAATCATATGGTATTTGCCTTTCTCTGACTGGCTTATTATACTGTCTAGATCCATTCATGTTGTTGCAAATGGTAAGATTTCATTCTTTTTATGGAATAATGGAATAATATTCCATTATTATATATATTATTCCATACATATATATATATATATATATATATATATATCCCATCTCCTTTATCTATTCATCTATCAATGGGGCACTTGGACTGCTTCTAATATAGGCCAATCTTAAAATGGTCTGGAATATTTTCCCTTTGAACCACTTCATTAAATTACCAGCAACTGACCCATTAACAAACTAATGACAGAGAAAATACTCTTATGTTGTGTAGGCAAAGCATAGAAATCTACTTGGATATGAAGGGAAAATTGGCATCTGGGTTTGCACTTGGCTGCCCTCAAAGTTAATTCACTCATATGTGTAATTTTAAAGACTGCAAGAAAAAAATTTTTTCAATGAGTTCCTTTAGAATAAATTTTGCAAAGCCACTTTTGGGTGCTTTTCCAATTTTTCCAGAAACTCTGGTCCTCAGACTAGGTAAAAAATAATATCCAGAAATGTAGATGAATGATTAGTGAAAAAATGTGCCTAACTTTAAATGTAAAAAGAGAACTGGAACCTAAAACAAGCCTCATTTAAAAAAAAAAAATAGGTCCAATAAAACTGTGTAAAGCTTAAATGCATTTGGCAAGAATAAACATCTACCTAAAACCTCTGTAGAATTCTGGGAGGTACTGTTGTTTTGGTAATGTCCCACCTCACCAACTCACCCTGATGGCAGAAAATGTCTGTCCCATTAGCAAAAGCCTGGGCTCCTTTTGAACTGTTAGCAAATAATTGCTGTAGTTACCATGAAGTCAGTGATGTGGCCCTCAGTTGTGGTAGCCAACTTTCATTTCCTGTGGTTCTCGGCACACTGCAGGAGTGAACAGAAGGGATCGGTCGATCGATGCGCGGACCCTGGAAAAGGGCACAATCCAAATGTAGCAGCTGGGCCGCTTGGAGGCTCTCAGACACTAAAATCTACAGTCCAGGTAAGCGTATCTACAGGCCATAGTCCAGACGCTCAAACACTAGAACCCAGGTGAGTATGAACCTGAAGGCCCTACGGATCCTGGGGCAAAAGACCCCCACAGGGAAATACCATCCAGGAAACCCACGAACAGAAGCACCACAAGCCAGAGACCAAGCGGGCCAGCGCCCTCATTCCTGTTTCTGTTCTCAGAGGTTTTTCCAGCACCAATGCAGACAACTCACAGATCTGCAATTTTGGGTGAGAGGAGAGGCTTCTTGGTGGGTTCCCCCGTTCCTTCCTGGTAATAGTCTAATAGCGCCCACTTTTGGTTCCAGGTCATTTTTGTCTAAGTTGACCTAAAAATCCAATCTGTGATTTATACCGAGTTGCTGACCTTCCACAATCACTGCTGTTATCTGCTTTGTATTGTAAATAATCATTTCTTCTTTTTCTTTTCCAAAGAATGTGGCTACACTTAAGAGCGCAAATATCATCAAAGCAATATTTTTTTAAATAACATTAAGTTGGTATAAAAAAAAGAAGTTGATGCTACGTGAAATAAGTCAGCCAGAGAAGGACAAATACCATATGATTTCACTTATATGCAGAATCTAAAAAACAAATGAACAAACAAACAACAAAAAGAGAAACACTCATAAATATAGAGAAAAAGCTTGTGGTTGCCTGAGGGGAGGTGATGGATGGGTGGGCGAAATACATGAAAGAGATGAAAAGGTACAAACTTTTAGTTATAAAATAAATAAGTCATGGGGATGAAAAATATATCATAGGGAATATAGTTAATAATATTTAATAACTTTGTGTTGTGACAGGTGGTAACTAGACTTATGGTGAGCATTTTATAATGTACATAATTGTCAAATCACTATGTTGTGTACCTGAAACTAATATATTATATGTCAACTATGATAAGTAAATACATAAACAAATAACCAAAAAAAGGAAAAGAAGAAAAAAAAGCAAAACAGAAGCCACTATTTAACTGCAAAAAAAAAAAAAAAAAAAAGCTAACACAAGTCTTGGCCAAGTTTAAAAGTCAGAATTTATCAATGTCATTGATAAAGGCCCACCCTCCCTTCTGCCCATCTCTCCCCACTACCCTCAAAGGCTGTTATAAAAACACTTCTCAGATTGCTGGGATTGGTTACAGTGCCCTCATGTGTCTCTGCATTGCAATGTCATTTTAAGCCTTTGAAAGAATGTATTGTTAACATTCACAGTGTATATAATTCATAATGGCATTTTTAAGCAGTAGAAGCAAGTCCAAAATTTTCAAAATACACCTACAAGATTGGACAAGCTTTGAAGAGCCATAAATGGCTCAGATTCGTCACCCCTGGGTTCATGTAGTTGAATTTTAAATTTAATGACAAAAAGTCAACAAAGATTTGACACCAAAGAAATAAATATATCTAAGGGGCAGTTGATGAAAATATTACATTCTCCCTAAAAAATCAATGTAAAGCTACCTTAAATCTTGAATTTTTATGCTTGTGAAACCAAGTTGCTTTTATCTTCTCTGTTCAGATTTTAAAGAACAGTAATTGTACATTTTGTGAGAAAATGCATGTTTGACAGTAGCTAACTCTTCCATTCCTTAGCAAAAAGTCAGAACTATTTATTTCAGAAAGGTTAATTTCAAGTCAAGCTTCACTTTATGTTTTAAAATAGGCCTTAAGAGAGAATATTTAAGCATAGCCTCAGTTTAATTGGTTTAGCACCCTGGAAACTCATGTTAAAAATAAGGACATTTATAACAAAGAGAAACTGCAATGGCAGAGAAATTATTACATTCCCTGCTCCCTTTGGATTTTTAATTCATTGTTTTACAAGCCTACCTCAACTTAATTGCTTTTAATTTTTTTTTCTTTTCTCCCCATAAGCTTATAGAGTAGTCTCAGCCCAGGAAACTGCTGTCATTTGCTGGAACTGGCAAATAGGTCATCCTAGTCAGTAACAGCAACCAAGAACAGGTATCAAAAGACGCAATTTCAAAAACAAAGCTTTTAAAAGAACATACATAACATTTTTCTCCTTGCTGTGAGAGCCAATAAGTGTTAGAAACAACATTTAAATTGAGATTCTCTGTGGATATCATCTTGATTCTTCATCCCACAATTTTTGGAGGAGTTAAGTCCCAGGTCATTTGAACAAGATCAACCTTGGGGAAAAGAAAGACTAATTTCAGACCTTACTTTTTAAGAGGCAAATTTTGAAAGGTATTATTGTCTTTCTAGGAAATCCCCCTTCCAGCTCTTGGTTTCAGATTTTATTTCATTCCCTATGTTATGTCCATACAACAGGGAATGGACAAAGATCAAAGTCATACATGGGTAAGACCTTGAGTCCTTCATAGTCTGGAGAAAGGTTTAACCTGTGATCCAAGGAACAGGAACAAGAAGTGGAGACCAAAAGCAGTTTCATGAAGAAACTCCAAAAGCTTAGCAAAAGGTAATGAAAGCCATAGTCCAATGAAAGACTGAAGGAATCAGATATCAAGCAACAAATACGTGTTTCCAACCCTAGTGCAAAGCTTACAAGTCTGTCCAATGGCATTAGACCTGTGAGAACTGTAGAAACTCTTGGCATAATGACTCCATCCAAACTCCAGCACCAAGAAACATGACCAAACTCTGCTGTGATTTCTAGCAGCCTAAAGAGACATAAAGACAATTCAGATTCCAAAAACAGACAAACCCAAACCCAAAACAAACAAGTGAACTCCATAATGTTTAATGTAAATGTTACAGGAGCTAACAGGAAAATGAATCTCAAGGGTTTTATTTTCAAAGGTCAAAGAAAAGCCTGGTCAATGTACAATGAGGCATGAGGAAGAGGGATACATATCTTTTTGGGAAAACCACTGAAGTTCCTCCTGTATTACAGTTACTGACTATATTCAAATGGTCATGGTTTGACTGGAATGAAAATCTTATCTGTTATCATGGTGTTAAGAAAATTCACTTTTTAAATTATTATTGTTATGTTAATCACCATACATCATTAGTTTTTGATGTAGTATTCCATGATTGTTTGCGTATAACACCCAATGCTCCATTCAATACATTCCCTCTTTAATAGCCATCACCAGGCTAACCCATCCCCCTACCCCCCTCCCCTCTAGAACCCTCAGTTTGTTTCTCAGAGTCCATAGTCTTTCATGGTTTGTCTCCCCCTCTGATTCCCCCCCTTCATTTTTCCCTTCCTGCTATCTTCTTCTTCTTCTTTTTTTAACATATAATGTATTATTTTTTTCAGAGGTACAGGTCTGTGATTCAACAGTCTTACACAATTCATAGTGCTCACCATAGCACATACCCTCCCCGTTGTCTATCACCCAGCCACCCCATCCCTCCCATCCCCCACCACTCCAGCAACCCTCAGTTTGTTTCCTGACATTAAGAATTGCTCATATCAGTGAGGTCATATGATACATGTCTTTCTCTGATTGACTTATTTCACTCAGCATAATACCCTCCAGTTCCATCCACGTCATTGCAAATGGTAAGATGTCATTCCTTTTGATGGCTGCATAATACTCCGTTTTATACACACACACACACACACACATCCATACACCACATCTTTATTCATTCATCTGTTAATGGACATCTTGGCTCTTTCCATAGTTTGGCTATTGTGGACATTGCTGCTATAAACATCGGGGTGCCCGTACGTCTTCAGATCCCTATATTTGTATCTTTGGGGTAAATACCCAGTAGTGCAATTGCTGGGTCGTATGGCAGCTCTATTTTCAACTGTTTGAGGAACCTCCATACTGTTTTCCAGAGTGGCCGCACCAGCTTGCATTCCCACCAACAGTGTAGGAGGTTTCCCCTTTCTCCGCATCCCCGCCAACATCTGTCATTTCCTGACTTGTTAATTTTAGCCATTCTGACTGGTGTGAGGTGGTATCTCATTGAGGTTTTGATTTGGATTTCCCTGATGCCGAGCGATGTTGAGCACTTTTTCATGTGTCTGTTGGCCATTTGGATGTCTTCTTTGGAAAAATGTCTGTTCGTGTCTTCTGCCCATTTCTTGACTGGATCATTTGTTCTTTGGGTGTTGAGTTTAATAAGTTCTTTACAGAGTTTGGATACTAGCCCTTTATCTGATATGTCATTTGCAAATATCTTCTCCCATTCCGTCGGTTGTCTTTTGGTTTTGTTGACTGTTTCCTTTGCTGTGCAAAAGCTTTTTATGTTGATGAAGTCCCAATAGTTCATTTTTGCCCTTGCTTCCCTTGCCTTTGGCCATGTTTCTAGGAAGAAGTTGCTGGGGCTGAGGTTGAAGAGGTTGCTGCTTGTGTTCTCCTTTAGGATTTTGATGGACTCCTGTCTCACATTTAGGTCTTTCAACCATTTTGAGTCTACTTTTGTGTGTGGTGTAAGGAAATGGTCCAGTTTCATTCTTCTGCATGTAGCTGTCCAATTTTCCCAACACCATTTGTTGAAGAGACTGTCTTTTTTCCATTGGACATTCTTTCCTGCTTTGTCGAAGATTAGTTGACCATAGAGTTGGAGGGTCCATTTCTGGGCTCTCTATTCTGTTCCATTGATCTATGTGTCTGTTTTTGTGCCAGTACCATGGCACAAAACATTGATGATTACAGCTTTGTAATAGAGCTTGAAGTCCAGAATTGTGATGCCACCAGCTTTGCTTTTCTTTTTCAACATTCCTCTGGTTATTCAGGGTCTTTTCTGGTTCCATACAAATTTTAGGATTATTTGTTCCATTTCTTTGAAAAAAGTGGATGGTGTTTTGATGGGATTGCATCAAATGTGTAGATTGCTCTAGGTAGCATTGACATCTTCACAATATTTGTTCTTCCAATCCATGAGCATGAAATGTTTTTCCATTTCTTTGTGTCTTCTTCAATTTCTTTCATGAGTATTTTATAGTTTTCTGAGTACAGATTCTTTGCCTCTTTGGTTAGATTTATCCCTAGGTATCTTAGTTTTGGGTGCAATTGTAAACGGGATCGACTCCTTAATTTCTCTTTCTTCTGTCTTGTTGTTGGTGTATAGGAATGCCACTGATTTCTGTGCATTGATTTTCTATCCTGCCACTTTACTGAATTCCTGTATGAGTTCTAGCAGTTTCAGGGTGGAGTCTTTTGGGTTTTTCACATAAAGTGTCATATCATCTGCAAAGAGTGAGAGTTTGACTTCTTCTTTGCCGATTCGGATGCCTTTTATTTCTTTTTGTTGTCTGATTGCTGTGGCTAGGACTTCTAGTACTATGTTGAATAGCAGTGGTGATAGTGGACATTCCTGCTGTGTTCCTGACCTTAGGGGGAAAGCTCTCAGTTTTTCCCCATTGAGAATGATATTCACTATGGGTTTTTCATAGATGGCTTTTATGATATTGAGGTAGGTACCCTCTATCCCTATACTCTGAAGAGTTTTGATCAAGAAAGAATGCTGTACTTTGTCAAATGCTTTTTCTGCATCTATTGAGAGGATCATATGGTTCTTGTTCTTTCTTTTATTAATGTAATGTATCATGTTGATTGATTTGCAGATGTTGAACCAACCTTGCAGCCCAGGGATAAATCCCACTTGGTTGTAGTGAATAATCCTTTTAATGGACTGTTGGATCCTATTGGCTAGTATTTTGGTGAGAATTTTTGCATCCATGTTCATCAAGGATATTGGTCTGTAATTCTCCTTTTTGATGGGGTCTTTGCCTGATTTTGGGATCAAGGTAATGGTGGCCTCATAAAACAAGTTTGGAAGTTTTCCTTCCATTTCTACTTTTTGGAACAGTTTCAGAAGAATAGGTATTAATTCTTCTTTAACTGTTTGGCAGAATTCCCCTGGGAAGCCATCTGGTCCTAGGCTTTTGTTTGTTGGGACATTTTTGATGACTGCTTCAATTTCCTTAGTGGTTATAGGTCTGTTCAGGTTTTCTATTTCTTCCTGGTTCAGTTTTGGTAGTTTATATATCTCTAGGAATGCATCCATTTCTTCCAGATTATCTAAGGAAAATTCACTTTTAATAATATTGAGATTTAGGGTTTGAATACAAAACAAGACAAAAGCATCTAAAGGATTTTAAATTTTGTGTCTAACACATTTTCCAGGTGTTAATTTTACTAGGAAATTTGCCTCCACACCCAAAACTAGATGTCAATGTGAAGAAGATTTAGAATAGACTGTTGATGGAATAATATGGAATTTGATCCAAAGCAATGAATTCATTTGATGTGGGGGTTGGAGGGGTCAGAATGTCGTTTGAACACCACATGGTTTAGAATACTGTGCTTAGGTGTGTTGTGAGTCCATTCCCAATCCAGAAATAGATATTCACATGAATTTCTTGGAGCTTGGTTCTCAGATGTCCCAGAAGCTTGTCTATAGAAGGTCTGATGCTTGAACAAAGACTATGGAATCTGCATTCAGAAATGCAGGAAGGCATTTTCTTGGGAAAATTAAAAGAAAGAAGGGCAAACATCAACTCAGCTGTTCAACTGGCTTTTCACGTATGGGGTTAAATGTTTACATCCGGGTGTGAATAAGCAAATATGCTGAAATCATCCATCTGTGTTGAGGTTTTAGTCCTGAGAGAAAAATTTAATAAATTATAAGAAAGGGGATTTTAGTCTTAGAAATATATTATCCAAGATTTTATTAATGTTAAAATACCTGTTTTATTTCTAATGGTACTATGGAGGTCTACATCTCAGTTTCTTACTCTGAAAAATTAGGACTGGGGAAGAAGACTTGGGGAAGGACTTGGGGAAGAAGAATGGAAATAATTTGAAAATACAGAATTCTTTAATCTGGCTATTTCCATGCTTAAGCTATCCTCAGAAAGCAATACAGATATACAATTTGACCCCCGGTTTCCTATTTTATGTATTTACATTTAAAAACAATAATGAATTTGTTTATTTTCTCTGAACTCAGGCAAAGAAATTCAGACTTTCTTCAACAACTACAACAACATGGGGGCATCTGACTGGCTCAGGTGGTAGAACATGCAACTCTTGGTCTTGGGGTTGTGAGTTCAAGCCCTATGTTGGGTGGAGCCTATGTAAACAATGATAACACATTGTATGGGTAAGGAAAATTTTTATTTTTTTAATTTTAAGTAGGCTCCACACCCAACATGGGGCTTGAACTCATAACCCTGAAATTAAGAGTCACATGGTTCTACCGATTGAGCCAGCCAGATGCCCCAAGAAAATGTTTAAATAGGGGCACCTGGGTGGCTCAGTTGGTTAAGCATCTGCCTTGGGCTCAGGTCATGATCTCAGGGTCCTGGGATCAAGCCCCACGATGGGCTCCCTGCTGAGCAGGGAGCCTGCTTCTTCCTCTCCCTCTGCTTGTGCATTCTCTCTGTCAGATAAATAAATAAAATATTTAAAAAAAAAGAAATGTTTAAATAGTAACATGAAAGTGATAACCTAAACCAAGGCTATGATTTGTCTAATAAATATTTATTGAGCTTCTGCTATGTACATGGCATTATCATGATTAGCCTAACAAACCGAATAAGAAAATGTAGAAGCACTTACAATGTTTGTGAGGACTCTCAGGGTTAAAAGTGATAGAAATACCATTCAAACCAGCTCAAGTGATAAGGAGAATTTATTGGCTCATTTTGCTGAAAATTTCAAGAATTGCTTAGGTATTGCTGGATCCTAGGTCTTAATGTCTTATCTCTTAGCTCTGCCTTCCTTGAAAAGACTTAGATGAGCTATAAAGGAAACTCACAGTTTAAAGACATTAAGGTCATATGTACAATCACCATTAAGGAAAAATCTCCCTGGAGACTCATTTCTCTTGGCCTCACTCTCTGTCTTTAAAATGAAAGATTTGAAACAGAGGGTTGCTGGAGTTGGGGTGGTATGGGAGGGATGGGGTGGCTGGGTGATAGACTTTGGGGAGGGTATGTGCTATGGTGAGCACTGTGAATTGTGCAAGACTGTTGAATCACAGATCTGTACCTCTGAAACAAATAATGCAATATATGTTAAGAAAAAAAAAAAAGAAGAAGATAACAGGAGGGGAAGAATGAAGAGGGGGAAATCGGAGGGGGAGACGAACCATGAGAGACGATGGACTCTGAAAAACAAACTGAGAGTTCTAGAGGGGAGGGGGGTGGGGGGATGGGTTAGCCTGGTGATAGGTATTAAAGAGGGCACGTTCTACGTGGAGCACTGGGTGTTAGACACAAACAATGAATCATGGAACACTACATCAAAAACTAATGATGTAATGTATGGTGATTAACATAACAATAAAAATTTAAAGAAAACAACCCTGGCTCAAAAAGTCAAAAATAAAATAAAATGAAAGATTTGATCAAAACCACAATGAGAAACCACCTCATACCTGTCAGAATGGCTAAAATCAAAAACACAAGAAACAACAAGCATTGGCAAAGATATGGAGAAAAAGGAACCCTCTCACACTGTTGGTAGGGATGCAAACTGGTGCAGCCACTGTAGAAAACAGTAAACATTAAAAGTAGAATCACCATATGATCCAGTAATTCCACTACTGGGTATTTACCCAAAGAAAATGAAAACACTAATTTGAACAGATCTATGCACCCGTGTTTATTGCAGCTTTAATTATAATAGCCAAGATATGGAAGCCAAGGTATGGAAGCAACCCAAGGGTCCATCGATTGATGAATGGATAAAGAAGATGTGAGATATGGGGCACCTGGGTGGCTCAGTCTTTGGGTGTCTGCCTTTGGCTCAGGTCATGATCCCAGTGTCCTGGGATCGAGCCCCGCATTGGGCTCCCTGCTCCATGAGAAGCTTGCTTCTCCCTCTCCCAACCCCCCGGCTGTGCTCCTGCTCTCGCTGTCTCTGTCAAATAAATACATAAAATCTTTAAAAAATATATGTGAGATATATATATACACACATGTATATAGATAGAGATAATGTAATATTACTTGGCCATAAAAAAGAATGAAATCTTGCCATTTGCAACAACATGGCTGGATCTAGAGGGTATGATGCTAAGTGAAATAAGTCAATCAGAGAAAGACAAATACCATATGATTTCACTCATCTGTGGAATTTAAAAAGCAAAACAAATGAACAAAGAAAAAAAGAGACAAAAAACCAGACTCATAAATATAGAGAACTGGTGGTTGGCAGGTGGGAGGATGGGTGAAATAGATGAAGGAGGTTAAGAGTACACTTACCGTGATGATCACAGAGTAATGTATGGAATTGTTGAATCACTACATTGTACACCTGAAACTAATATAACATTGTATGTTAATTATACTGGGATTAAAAAAAGAAAAATTAAAACAAAATTAAATTTTAAAACATTTGAGCTATCACTTCTAAGTTTTCCCCTACCTTCAATATTTAGATTTACAAATAAAAATATAGTAAATTTGAATTTCAGATAAACAACAAGTAATTTTTCAGTGCAAGTATATACCAAATATTCTATGGGACATACTTATACTAAAAAGTGCTCACCGTTTATCTGAAATTCAAATTTAACTGGGCATCCTGCATTTTACCTGGCCACCCTAATCCTAGACCTAAGTTTAATTTATTCATTTGCTCATTCATTTGTCTGTCCTTCCATCCATCCATCCAACCATCCATCCATTTATTCAAATAGATACTAACTGGGCACCTGCTATGTGACCAGACACTCCGCTAGATGCAGGGGACACAGTGATAAGCAAAACCAAACAAGATTCCTGCTCTCATGGGACTTTCAACCTCTCCAGCTGGGGAGAGTGACAATAATCATATAATCACCAAGGTAGACATATAATTGCTCAGTAAGTTAAGTGTGCTGAACGAAAGGAGAGCACATTTCAAAGGACTAGAAGTCAGTGAAGGCTTCTTTCCCTAAGGAAGTGGTGCTTGAAATGAAAGGTGAAGTCTGGGGTGGATTTAACTGAGCGGGGGAAGAGTATTCAAGATGGAGGAACCAACGAATACTTCTTGTCTATGTTGAGATTAATGACTGTAGAGTTGGACTGAAAGATCAATTGGTATCCTCTTTGGCAGAACTGAAGAAAAACATGAGCAGTGGCTCCCTCTCACCTCCTCAGTCATTCTGGCTCCTCTTAGAGTCCCAGGCTTGCTTTGTGACCATAATGGCACACTTCCCATGAGTAGTAGTACCACTGTTACCATAGGTGAACGCTTCTT
This sequence comes from Zalophus californianus, assembly GCF_009762305.2. Lineage (NCBI taxonomy): Eukaryota > Metazoa > Chordata > Mammalia > Carnivora > Otariidae > Zalophus > Zalophus californianus. The sequence continues at coordinate 135,060,009 of NC_045597.1, read as the reverse complement.
CAGATGTCAGTGTAAGGAAGCATGGGCATCAGAACATACAACTTATGAAGTCAGTCCTGAAAAGATGTTACTGGTTCTAGTTCACTCAGTTATCCAAGATGAAACTTCTGCATATTAACCACGAATAACACAAGGAAGTGTTTTCTAAGTCAGGAGACCTGGGATTCTGGCATTTATTCTGCTTGTAGCTACGTAGGTGAGTGTAGACATGCCATTTAGCCTTGATTTCCTCAGCTAACTAAGGGATTCACACCATGATTTCAGCCTACCTCATTGGATTGTGAGGATTAAAATAACATGGAACCTACTATTTGAAAAATGAGTTTTACTGTTCCTATATTATTGATCATACCAAAATAGTTACTCCCATTGTTTTGGGTGTGGATAACTTCTATACAATATTCACTGAAATATGTCCCCTAAAGTTATATTAGGTACATTGAAACTTGAACACATAAATGTGACATGAATACGTGCCTTTCAAGCTTTTTTCGTCTGTTTAATAGAATAATCATATAGCACTGGCTCATGTTCCACTGATGTGAAGTTGAAGGGGTTGATGTGCTTAGAGTTCTTTAAAAGTTGGTTGCTTCCCAAACACAAATATAAATCTCAGTTATTACTACTATCATTATAGCTGATATTTCTTTTTTAACACATTAACTTCCCTCCGCTGAACAAACTGCTCAGTTGTTTGGAGGACTCATGTCGTCATTCTTCTCTTCTCCATGTGTCTTGTTGCTGTTGAACTAAACAATTCTTTAGCTCCCAGGATGCTTATTTAATAAATGATGCTGTGCAGTTCCCAAAGAAAGACTTTCAATTTTCCTCTTGTGTGATGGCTGTGATCAAGCTCCAACACCCTGCAGTTTTATTCAATGAGAATGTATACTTGGAACTCACTCACTACCTTGCTTGCTGTATTTAATCTGTTAAATTCTCTTAACTGTAGAGGTACCTGATGTTTTTCATCTTCTCAACAATTTTCTCCTCTACTTACCCCCAAACTTGGAGAAAAAGGTTAACTGCTATATATTTTTTAGTATATTTTCTCTGAATTTTGTAAGATGCTATGAAGGTTATCGGTATAAACTTTACAATGAGTTTTTTTTTTTTTATAAGTGAGTGATAGTTGCATTTCCTCTGTATTATACAGAGAAAGAGATTTTAAGAAATTGGCTCATGAGATTGTGAAGGCTGGCAAGTCTGAAATCTAGGGCAAGTCAGTAGGCCAGAAACTAGGCATGAGTTGATGGTGCAGTCTTGAATTTGAAATGTATGGGACAGACCAGCAGCCTGGAAACTAAGGCAAAATTTCTATGTTATAGTCTTGAGACAGAATTCCTTCTTTTTTTAGGAAACCTCAGTTTTTGGCTCTTAAGATCTAAAACTGAGGGGTGCCTGGATGGCTCAGTCATTAAGCATCTGCCTTCAGCTCAGGTCATGGTCAAGCCCTGCATCGGGCTCCCTGCTTGACAAGGAGGACTGCTTCTCCCTCTCCCACTCCCCCTGCTTGTGTTCCCTCTCTCGCTGTGTCTCTCTCTGTCAAATAAATAAATAAAATCTTAAAAAAAAAAAAGATCTAAAACTGATTGAATGAGGCCCACCCACATTATTGAGGGTAGTCTCCTTTTCTTAAAGTCAACTGATTATAGATATTAATCACATCTATAAAATACCTTCCCAGCAACTGGGCACCATAGCCTAGCCAGGCTGACACACAAATTTAATGATCACAGGAAGATAAAACAAAATCACTGCTTAACTATTTTTTTTTATTGAAATCCAGTTTGGAGATTTTCAGCCACATTTATTTATTACTTACTTAATTAACATCGACTATACCCAGCTCTGTTAAGATATCCATAGAGCCACCTCCATCTGAAATGTTGCTTTCAAGTAGGTCCCAGGGGTACAACACTCACAGAAACTCCTACAGGCCTAATGGCTCTCCCTCCCAGTCTCAAGGAAGCTAACACTCTCCACTCTGGGGGACCCACCACACTCTACCTTACAAGTCAGCCACCTCACTGTGCTTCAGGGAGCAAGCTTAGCTTAGCTCCCTCAAGGGTTAACCTTTAAAACAAAACACTGATTAGCCCCTAAAAGCCTCTAAGAAGATTTCAATCCTCTTCTCTGAAAGGGGAAGTGATGGGGTATGAGGTTGTGGGGTGTGGGGGTTGGAAAAAAAGAGGCTGGCCCCAAGAATCCAAGGGTTTGGCTCTCCTTGCAGAAGGCAGGAAGAGAAGAGAATGACCTTTTTATTTTGTTTAATCTCCTACAACTGTGAGACAATATAGGCTTAAATATCTTCATCAATTGCCCTGGCTATGACTTTTATTCAGTTCTAGAAAAGAGCAGAGCTGAGTCAAATGGTGGTGAGAGAACTTGGCAGAGTCAGACATCTGAGTTCTAATCCCATCTTTGCTATGATTTATAAATATGTGTTCAATGAATAAACAAATTGCCTCAGTGATGTGGGGTTTATCATTACCTCTTACTACATCTCCTTCATTTGCAAAACAGCAATGGTAATTATGATATCTGCCCTACTTCTCTCAGAGAATCACTGTGAAGATTTTTAAAAGGAGGAAAGGAAAAGAATTTTGAACGAATACAAAGATTGGTTACTGTGAGCAACAGAATAATGGCCTCCTAAAGCTATCCATGTCTTAATCTCCTGACCTGTGAATTTGTTACATTGTATAGTAAAGAAGAACTCCCATTGCAAATGGAATAAAGGTTGCTAATTAGCTAACTTTAATTTAGGATTATCCAGGATTATCTGGGTGGGCCTAATGTAATCACAGGGTTTCTAAATGTGGAAGAGGGAGGAAGAGAGTGTCTAGGGTTAGTAATGTGATGTGAGAAAGATTCAACCAGCCATTGCTGGCTTTAAAGATAGAAGAGGACCCAAGCCAAGGAATGCAGGTGGCCTCCAGCTGGAAAAGGAAACAAATTCTTCCCCTAGAGCCCCCAGAAGGAACACAGCCCTACCAACACTTTGATTTTAGCCCAGTGAGACCCATTTTGGATTTCTCACTTCCAGAATGGTAAGATTATCAATTTGTGCTGTTATAAGCCACTAATCTTGCAGTAATCTGCTACAGCACCCATAGAAAATTAATACAATTGGTTTAAAATGTTTTAGATGGCACTGGTCCTTAACACCCTAGAACAAAAAATGGGTCTCTCTAGACTATTAACCATAATCAGGTGTTTGTTATGCAAACTAAGGTATCCATGGGTAAGGCTCCCAGTTTTTAGTTAATTTGAAATATCATAGTACCAACTATCAAGTACATTATATTGATATGCATTTTACATGTTTGTGTTTGCTGTGGATCAGTGCTTCTTAAAGTGAAGTGTGAGAGTGTATTAATCCCCTAGGGCCGCCATAACAAACTGGCGTGGCTTAAAACAACAGACATTTATTTTCTCACAGTTCTGGAAGCTAGAAGCCTAAAATGAAGGTATCAGCAGAGACAGACTCCCTCTGAAGTCTCTAGGGAAGACTCTTTCCTTGCCTCTTCTAGCTTCTGGTGGTTGCTTAGTGTCCTGTGGTTCATGGCAGCATAACTCCAATCTCTGCCTCCTTCTTCATATGGCCTTATTCCCTGTGTGTCTCTGTGTTGTCTCTTTCTCCTTCTAAAGACACGAGTCTGGGATTTAGAGCCCATCCTAATCTCATATGACTTCATCCTAACTTGATTACATCTGCAAAGACCCTATTTCCAAATAAGGCCATGTTCATGGGTACCAGGAGTTAGGACTTCAACTCACCTTTTAGGGAGACACAGTTCAACCCACAGCAGAGGGCTACTTCCTCAGAATCCCTGTTGCGCTTATTAAAGATGCAAATTCTGGGGGCCCACCCTATACCACCTGATTGGGTTTCCAGGGATGAGGCCAAAGAATCTGCTTATTTAACAAGCTCCTCTCATGAATATTAGTCACGTAAAATTTCAGAACCATTGATATGTTTAGTGGTTTTACTTTTCATAATTTAAAATGGTAAGGAAAGATAATTTAGCTTAAAGCCACTTTGGTCTTCCACATATTTGTTGTATATATTTATATAAGTGAAAAATGCAGGAAGCTCTCCTCCTGTGTACAATGGTATCCACAATTTCCACAAGACATTAAAGGCTCCCAAGAAAAACAGCAGGTGTTCAAATAGTTCCATAAACTCAAAGCTGACCTGTTTTTACTTTCAAGCTTCCCTGAAATGACCTCCAAGTTGGGAAATTCTTGGCCTAGGAACAGAAGAGGTACCCAACAAAAACACTGATGTGAAGGAAAAAGAGAAGGTAGCCTTTGAGCTCCTGCAACACAACATGGCCCCAAGAGAAAGAAACAAGCCCTGACATGATTTCTGAGAGTGACTCGGGTGCCTATGAGGGAGGTGGCCCCAGGGGGTGGGGGAACAAAGGAACAGAGAGAAATTCTGGGGAATCTGACAGAGGCAACTGAAGTTCCTGGAAAAGTTCTGTGTTGTGTTTGTCTCTTCTCTGAGAATGTTAGCTCTGAGCCAACACAAGTGTTATGTATGTGTCCTAAATAAGTAGCATCCCTTCCTTTATTTTCTCTACACAAGATTTATTTGAAGACTATTAAAGTACATAGGTTGTATATTGAAATACCAGGAAAGATGTTTGCCAAAATAGAAACAGTGGCTATCTCTGGATGGTGGGGTTTTAGGTGGTTTTTACCTTTATAATTTTATTTTTTGTGTTTTTTTGTTGTTGTTGCTGTTGTTTTAGAACTTTATAATTTTCTGTGTCTGATTTTGTTTCAGTGAGCATTTATTATTTACAAAATCAAAAAAGCCACTATAATTTTTTTCAAAGATTTTATTTATTTGAGAGAGAGAATGAGAGAGAGAGAGAGAGAGCATGAGAGGGGGGAGGGTCAGAGGGAGAAGCAGACTCTCTGCTCAGCAGGGACCCCGATGCGGGACTCGATCCTGGGACTCCAGGATCATGACCTGAGCCGAAGGCAGTTGCTTAACCAACTGAGCCACCCAGGCGCCCCACCACTATAATTGTAAGATAGTGGTGCCTATGAGTACTTTGTGCATGTGAGACGGTAGGTAAAATAATAGCAAACAACTGAGTTAGTTGTGAATAGAAGTCCAGTCCATTAATTAAGATTCTTTTGTTCTCTGTAGCAGACCATCGTACCATGAAGTAAGTCAGGAACAATCAAAGGAAAAAGAGAGAGAGCCCTGTGGCTCTCTCACAAATGGTTTTATTTTCTCCCTCTTCCCCTCCTACATCTCAAATCTGAGGATGAGGAGGAAGGGAGAGGAGGTGGGTCAGGGGAGGAGTGGGGGGTGGGAGGTGGCCTGCTGTGCCCAGGGTGTGGCTGAGATCAGGGGCAGGGAGCCGAGGGAGTGGTTGGAGAATGGATGGAGAGCTAGAACACTCTTTCAAGTCTATAGGGCAGCTTGCTGAGATTTTTATTTACTTATCAAGTGTGGACCAAACCGTATTGTATTAAGAAAAAATTATTTGACTACTGGTCCAGGTTTGGGTTTGGGGTACCTACTCTTTTTTTTTTTTTTTTTTTACACAGAATCCCATGCCTTATCAGATGTCTTTAGTTAACATGGCAGTAAAAGTAGTTTTTCCCTGGGTATTATCCCAGCTCTTTTATAATGCTTTCTAGAGCATTTCTAGCTAACAGGGTGTTTATAGTGTTTAAAGTTTTAAAATATAAACTTACAGAATTAAACTTATATTTTTATTTTCTATGTATTTTGACAGGTAAAAAATAACTTTGTAATTTTCACCACACAGCAGTATATACCCATAATCCACACTTCCAACCATGACATGGTTTTTACTGGGGAAGGGATATGCTAGAATGAATAGAGACTTACTTCAAAACTTGTCCTTACACAAAGACCCTTTGAAATTAGAGTGTCTGTGGAGGGGAAGAGAGTGGGGAGATGCCAAGATGAAGCATGAAAGGAGCAGACTCTAACAATTTTTTAAAAAAAGAAAGATGTAAGCTGGTTAACACTGTGTGTAAGGGACATAGCATTTGGAAAAGTAATAGGTGCTGGAGGCAAAGAGAAACATTCCAGAGCAACATGAATGTTCTAGTGAGGTGAGGGGGAGGAAGAGAGGCTTTGCCAGGGCAGGTAGCTGGGTTGTCCTGGTGTGTAGCTCTGAGCCTGGGAACTACTTTTGGAACCCTGCTGAGAAAGGCTCATCCATCCAGTGTCCAGGAATCCAAGAGGGCAATGGCCAGAGTAGATCAAGGAAAGGGAGCCTGAGAAACAGGCAAGAAAAAAATTGATACTTAGCACTCTGCTTACTTCTATAAAGTGTGTGTGACTCATCCTAGAGAGAAATTATTACTTGCCTTCCAATAGCCAAATGTGACCTCTTTGACCTCAGCCATAGCAATTTCTTACTAGACATGTTACTGGAGGCAAGGGAAACAAAAACAAAAATGAACAATTGGGATGTCATCAAGATTAAAAACTTCTGCACAACAAAGGAAACAATCAACAAAACTAAAAGGTAGCCTATGGAATGGCGGAAGATATTTGCCAGCGACATATCTGATAAGGGGTTAATACTCAAAATCTGTAAAGAACCTACCAAACCCAACATCCCAAACCATATAATCTATGGGGAGTCTGCTTCTCCCTCTCCCTCTGCCCCTCCACTCCTCCACTTGTGCTCTTTCTCTCTCTCTCAAATAAATAAAATCTTTAAAAAAATTAAGAACTTACTAAACTCAACACCCAAAAAAACAAGTAATCCAGTTAAGAAATGGACAGAAGACATGAATAGATACTTTTCCAAAGAAGACATCCAGATGGCTAACAGACACATGAAAAGATGCTCAACATCACTCATCATCAGGGAAATACAAATCAAAACCATGATAAGACACCACCTTACACCAGTCAGAATGGCTAAAATCAACAACACAAAAAACAACAGATGTTGGCAAAGATGCGGAGAAAGGGGAACCCTCTTACACTGTTGGTGGGAATGCAAACTGGTGTGGCCACTCTGGAAAACAGTATGGAGGTTCCTCAAAAAGTTAAAAATAGAACTACCCAATGATCTAGCAATTGCACTACTAGATATTTACCCAAAGAATACAAAAATTAAGATTCAAAGGGGTACATGCACCCTGATGTTTATAGCAGCATTATCAACAATTGCTAAATTATGGAGAGCACCCAAATGTCCATTGACTGTTGAATGGATTAAGAAGATGTAGTATGTGTGTGTGTGTGTATATATATATTGGAATATTACTCAGCCATCAGAAAATGAAATCCTGCCATTTGCAACATGGATGGAGCAAGAGTGTATTATGCTAAGTGAAATAAGTCAGAGAAAGACAAATACTGTATGATCTCACTCATAGGTGGAACGTAAGAAAGAAAAGAGATGAACATATGGGAAGAGGGAAAAGAAAAAAAGGAGAGAGGGAAACAAGCCATAAGAGGCACTTACCGACAGAGAACAAACCAAGGGTTGAAGGTGGGGGATGGGCTAGATGAGTGATGGGTATTAAGGAGAGTATTTATTGTAATGCGCACGGGGTATTGTATGTAAGTGATGAATCACTGAATTCTACTCCAGAAACAAATATTACACTGTATGTTCACTCACTAAAATTTAAATTAAAAAAATTTAAAAAGAATATAAGGCCAAGGAGTGGGGGGAACGAAATAGTCAAGTGTGATGTTGCTAAGTCTTGACTGAGGGGATATAGGAGGGAAGCTAACATTTGGCGAGCTCCCACTATGTGCCGGCACTTTGCTAGATGCTTTTTACATTATTTTATTTAATCTTCAAAACAGTGCAGGAGATAGCACTGTTGTGCACATTATGCACATGAGGAAACTAAAGCATAGGAAGGTTAACCAACTTGTCAAAATCACAAAATTAGCAAGTGGCAGCGCTTGTAGGATCTACCTGGCTGGAAAATCATTGCTCCTTTCACTGAGTAGAAACACCATGGCAAACTAGAGAGTTCAAATCTCTACTTTTGTTTTTGCTTCTGGTCATGGCTGCCATCCATTACAGAAGGACTTTGGCCTTGAACTTTCCAACTCATTCTTTAGCGTAGACATTGCCATCACATGGTGTGTTAGTCCAGGTCCTCCAAGAAGCAGACCCCAAGTCAGGATCAGATGTGCAGAGATTTTATTAGGGGAAATGTTAATGTGGCAGAATATGGGGCAGGAATGGGAAAAGGCTGAGAGTTATTGGACTGCAAAGCAAGTCGGACCCTGGTGAAGAAGAAAGGGAAGGAAGATTGGATGCAAGTTTCCTGGACCACTAAGCAATCTCAGGAAGCTTAGAAAAGCTTTTGGGAAGTCCTTAGCCAAAATAAGCTATGAGGGTGATGACTCTGGAGCCAGAGTCACTTTGAACCAAAGTTGAGAAGTCCCACATCTCCTAGGAATGAGCCTGCCTTAGTATCCCTGCCCTATTCAGCCACTGGACAGGAGCAGCTATGAGCATCATGGTCTCTGTGTAACTGCTAGGATGGACAGAAAAGTGAAAGACAACCCACAGGATAGGAGAAAATATTTGCAAATCATATATCTGATAAGGAACTTGTATCCAGAATATATAAAGAACATACTTCAATAATAAAAAGATAAATAACCCAATAAAAAATGAGGAAAGAATCTGAACAGAAATTTCTTCAGTGAAAATATACAAATAGCCAGTAAGCGTGAAATGATGCTCAATATCACTAGTCATTAGAAAAATGCAAATAAAAGCCACAATGAGATATACTTCACACCCACTAGGATGGCTATGATTAAAAAGATGGACAGTGGGGTGCCTGGGTGGCTCAGTCATTAAGCATCTGCCTTCAGCTCAGGTCATGTTCCCGGGATCCTGGGATGGAGCCTCGAATCAGGCTCCCTGTTCAGCGGGGAGCCTGCTTCTCCCTCTCCCACTCCCCCTGCTTGTGTTCCCTCTCTCACTGTATCTGTCAAATAAATAAATAAAATCTTTAAAAAAAAAAAAAAGATGGACAGTAACGAGAGTTGACCATAGTGTAGAGAAGTTGGAAAGTTCATATATTGTGGGTGGGAATGTAAAATGGTGGAGCTGCTTTGGAAAACAGTCTGACTGTTCCTCATAAGTTAAAAAGACTCAGTGATTCTACCCTAGGTATATATCCAAGAGAATTGAAAACCTATACCCACACAAAAACTTACACACAAATGTTCATAGCAGCATTATTCATATTAGCCAAAAAGTGCTCATCAACTGATGAAGGGATAAACAAAGTATGGTCTATCCATAAAATGAAATATTACTAGGTCATAAAAAGGAATGAGTAACAGAATTTTATTCAGCCTTAAAAAGGAAGGAAATTCTGTCCTATGCTACAACATGATGAACCTGGAAGACATTATACTAGGTGAAATAAGCCAGATACGCAAAGACAAGTAATATTTGATTCCACTTGTGTGAGGTACCTAGAGTAGTCAAACTCATAGAGACAGAAAATAAAATGGTGGCTGCCAGGGGCTGGGGGTGGGAGGGAGGGAGGAGTCATTTTATGGGCATAGAATTTCAGTTTTACAAGATGAAAAGAGTTCTGGAGATTGGTTGCACAACAATGTGAATGGACTTTATGTTACTGAGCTGTACACTTGAAATGGTTAAAATGGTAAATTTCATGTTTATGTGTATTTTACCACAATTTCAAAAACGGCAAAACAAAATGGGCAAAAAAAAAAAAAGAAAATAAAAGGAATGAAGTACCGATATGTACTGTTAGGTGGATGAACGTGAAACCGCTGTGGCAAGCCAAAGAAGCCGGACATAAAAGGCCACACGTGGTATGGCCCCATTTACACGAAATAGTAAAGATAGGCAAACGCATACAGACAAAAAGTAGCTTAGTGGTTGCCGTCGCTGGAGAGAGTAGAGAACGAGGAGCAACTGCTCATGGGAACAGAGCTTCCTTTTGGAGCGATTAAAATGCTATGGAATCAGATAATGGTGACGGTCGCACGACTTTGCGCATACAGTAAAAACTACTGAACTGTATACTTTCAAAGTGAGCTTTATGGAATGTGCATTATATCTCAATAAAGATGCTATTTTTTTTAAATGCCGCAGTGGGTTGCAGAGCCCATCAGCACGGGAGCCTCAGTCAATTACACTCCCTGCAGTTGCAGATCTAGGAGGTGCCTTTTCATGGCGACCACACACGAAGACCTATTACAAGTATATTTTGGGGGTTGATCATAATAGTTACCTAAAATGCATTAAGTGCAGCTCTGAGCAGAGTAATGGGCTAAATTAGTTCCCCCAAATGATTTCCTTTTCCAGGATTCAGTAAGTGCATGGTCCTGATTTTCTCACTGAGGGTACATGAGTTTTGATGCTGCTATTTCACTGCTGCGACCATTCTGCTTCTGAGAGAGCGAAGGCTATGTCAGCAGAAAATACGAAATAGTTTCAGATCTACTTTGTGACCCTAACAAACATAAAAGTAGGATGAAACAACTTGGTATTTTCAACTGCTGACCAGAGCCACACTTATGCAAACTGTCACGAGTCATTGCTGCTATCATCCTCACTTTGGGCAAATGAAATGGAAAGAATGAGGGATGGGATGAGCCCTGGGGAAATAAGATGGGAATGCTTGTGGCTCAAGGTACATGGTAATTTTTTAAAGTTCCAGATTCACTAGCTTAAGTGGAAGATAAACCAACATCCAATTTAAAATAAATTTCCCAGAGAGGTAGAAGGAACAAAAGGAGGAAACACTACCAGAAGTCAGACATTTCTCAAATTACTTTACTTAGAGATATGACTTTGGAATCATGTGAATGTGAGGCGTGATTAAAATAAAATGGAATAACTATGAAAATTTAAAAATGCAGTTAGTAAACCTGTGTATTGAGTGGGTAGCTTAACTGCACAGAGAAGAGCTATTTCAAGGTATTTTAAAACATAATAATTTGACTGGGATGTACTCTAAGTCAAAAAGAGCTGCAAAAACGAACAAACTTGAAGTTTTTCCAGTAGTCATATTGTTAGTGTCAATAATATTGTTGTAGTTTATTCTAAACTATTATGTCTGTAATAGGATAAACCAAATAAGTACTTATGTTAATTCAAGGAGAGCCAAGATATTCAACAAAAAAGTTACAAATATAAAGTCAGAGAAGTTAAAAAAAAAAACCATGTAATCCTAAATTTGAATTAGAAATGTAAATGCATAATGCATTTTCTTTTTTTTTTTTTTAAGATTTTATTTATTTATTTGACAGAGAGAGACACAGCGAGAGAGGGAACATAAGCAGGGGGAGTGGGAGAGGGAGAAGCAGGCTTCCTGCAGCGCAGAGAGCCCGATGTGGGGCTCGATCCCAGAACCCTGGGACCATGACCTGAGCCTAAGGCAGACGCTTAACGACTGAGCCACCCAGGTGCCCCAACATAATGCATTTCTATTAGAAAATATTCCCTGGTTCTATCTACTAGAAAAGCCTAGGGACAATGATGAACCCCAGCTCATCAGTCTACCATAGCACCAGACTGTAGTTTCTAAATACAACTTCTCACCCAAAGGAACTGGTCTCTTGCGGAAATGGCTAATTAACTGGGGCAAACATGATTCTGATGAGTTTGGAATATCTTGTCATATTAGGAAAGCAAGGAAGCTATGAAAAACTATGGGGGTCGTGATAAACGGATTCATAGGCCAATTTGAAGAGGCTCCCATGGGCCAAAAAAGGGATAAATTTAAGCATCACGATGAATAATAACTGCAATGGAATGAAACACATTAAAATCTGTGAGTTTATAATGATGCTAAGCAAACAAAAAAATATTGATCATCTTTGGAGAATGCTAGGGAGCCAAATCATTTTTCCTACAAACAGGAAAATAATCCAGCATTTATTCTGCCTTTCCTGTATAAATTATACCTGAGGACCATAAAACTGTTGATAAAAGGAAGCTCTCTTGATAGGGTTAAGCTAATAAGTGAAGAAGAATGATAAAAATAGAATATGATCATTTTGCCACCTTCTAATGAATTAATGGGTATAGACAATGGTCATCAAGTGGCTGCTAACATTACAGAAGACAACCAGACATTTTCCGCCCCCTACTGGAAAGTCACCATTATGACATATTCTTGATAAGCAAACCTGAATCCAACAGAGGTGTCAACAACCTATGTCTATTTCAATTTCAATTTCAATTTCTCTGACTTAACCGGTATGTACTGTCCAATAAGGCAGGCACCAGCCATTTGTGGCTATGTGAATATAAATTAATTATAACAAAATAATTCTATCCCTCAGTCACACTAGTACAATAGCCACGCATGCAGATACAGAACATTTCCATCACCACAGAAAATTCTACTGGACAGGGCTGAAACTCTAATTACTAGTTTGCAGGCAGTACAGGGAACTGGAGAACATGATTCACACAGCATGAGGATTCAATCACTAAATCTAGGATATGGGAAACTCTGTAGGACAAATGACCCAGCCCTTTCAATGAATAAATTACAAGGGGAAAAAAGAGGGAGACGGAATGGATAGTTTCAAAGAGGCTTAAGAAAAACAACCAAATGTAAAGCATGAGCCCTTTGGATCCTCATGGTAAAACTCTGAAAAACATTAATGAGGAAACATTTAATTATTGATCATACTTGATGATATGAAGAAAGTATTTTTTTTTAGGAATAGTGTTATTTTTGGTTATGTCTAATGAAAGATCCCTTATCTTATAGAGGTATAACCTAAACGTTTGCCAAAAATATGATTTGATGTCTAAATTTAGCTTTAAAGTAAACCAGTAGGCAAAGAAAATGGATCAGGACATAAAGGGCATAAGGTTTGCTGTATGTTGTTAACTTTTAATGTTGGACACTCCATTAAAGTATTCTTGTTTTTGTATGTGTCTGAAGTTTTCCATATAGGGGCACCTGAGTGGCTCAGTTGGTTAAGTATCCAACTCTTGATTTCGGCTTAGGTCGTGATCTCAGTGTTGTGAGATCGAGCCCCACATGGGGCTCCATGCTAGGTGTGGAGCCTGCTTAAGATTCTCTGTCCCCCACTCCCTCTGCCCCTCCCCCAACCCCTTTTCCCCTCTCAAAAAAAAAAAAAAAGAAAAAGAAAAAAACATTTTTTTAAATAACTGGTTTATCTTTTAAATTCATAGGATAGGTCTGAAGCCATCTGGCATTTTTTTGTTGTCATTTTTTTTATTCTCCTTGTCAGAACATTTGAAGCATAGAAATGGTGGCATCACAGTGTGTTGCATTGTTCTCCGACATGCTTCTCATGCTGTGACATTACCTAAACTTTCTTCCCATTACATTAGCTGTAAGACCACTAAGATAGGTGTGTCCAGGAGCCATGTGACATTCAATGTACACTCTGAAGGGATCATGACATCCAAAGGACCGTGGAAGATGCTGGAAGTACAAAGATGAAAAAAATACAGTTCTTAACTTCAGGGAGCTTACGTTCTCATGGGGAAGTGGTCATATAATAAATAAATTACTATAATAAAGTAGGCACAAAGTTTAGAGTGGCCTGAAGAAGAGATGGGTGGTTTCCATCTTGGGGTGGGGTTAGAGAAAGCCTTCATTAAAGAAGGCAGACTTTGCACAACATTTTAAAAGAATGAAAATGTACTTTCCAGGTTGATAGCAGAAGCAAGGAGAGACAGGCATGGGAGAGGCTGGTATGTTTGGGAGACCATGCACACAGTGACTCGCTGCTCTAGAGGTGTTGGTTAGTAAAATTCCTGTGTCTTTCGAGTAACTCAAGTCTTATTAATGGGAAATTTAAATTCAATTCAATAAATCCAGTTCAATAAACTCTCAATTCACTTAAGGGAATACCTAGCAAAGCAAATGAATAACTGAAAACATTCTACCACTGAAGCACTTTCTATGCACTGAACACTCTCCCAGAGTCTGTGGAAAGTCCAAAAGAAAATAGGAAAAAAAGGATTTTCTGGTCTTGTTAGAGAGGTAGGATTTACATATGTGGAATAATGACAAAGAATGAGTAGCCCTCCTGGGCCAGTGTGATTCCTTCTCTAGGCAAACTGATCTGCAAACACAAAAGGAAGAACGAAACAGAAAAAATGTTAGGGATTTTTAAAATCCAATCTATGTAGGACTTTACAACTATGTATGTATGTACATACGATGAATGCATGCGAATTTAGGGCAGAGAGGAAGCCTAGAAAATGGAAACCAGCTGACTTTTTAGTAGGGTGGGTGGGATTGTGATTTTTTAACTCTTTAAAAATTTTAGTTAGTACTATTGTGTTAATAAGTAGAGGAAACTTTCTAAAGCATACAATAATTTGGTCTTAAAGCAGAAAGATCGTTCTTAAAGATTGAAAAGAAATGGGAGACAGTAAAAAAATAAGGTCTAAATAACCTTTCAATTTTGGTAAATTCAAACTAATCAGTTCTCCTTGGCTGAGAAGAAATGATAAGAAACCTAGAATATTTAGAAGCCGCATTAAAACAAAGCTATAACATCTCTCCTGTGCAGGCTCTGGGTAATTCATTTGGTTAAATGGGTGCACCGAAAGGAGACCGCTTCCCTCAAACTGAACAATTTCGATGTCTAATTTGAGGTCAGATCCCTTTTAGCAGAAGACGTTTTTTGTCTGGTGAATATGGCAAATGCCAACCTCTCCCACTTGTCATCTCTCTGGATTATTTGCTTACTCTGGGAAATGAAAGGATGGCATGGTTTGTGAACCGGGAGTTGTTATTCTTTGCCTGCATATCATGTTGGCTTTTTTTTTTTTGTAAGAAAAATCATAAGAATATATAAAAGTTTTTGATGAATAGAACCCTTTATTTTTAGCAGAAAATGGATGGAACAGTTTGGGGCTTTGCGGCTGCCCGTTGCTCTCATGTGAGCACCTCCCACCGCCTTGACTTTTTATTCTGCCGCATACTCGGTGCCAAGATTTACATGGCCGCTGTGGGGAACAACTGGATTGAGCATAAGTAAGAATAACTGCTTTTCTCCTGGGGAGAGACAAAAAGGATAAGTGCACAAGGTGCAGAGACAATATTACCGGGAGTTATATTCTTGTTCAGCTCTTTTATTCACTCTGAATCCTGGATTCTGTTGCAAATAATAAAAGAAGCCAGTTGGCTTGGAGCCAAGGTCTGGGATTAGTAGAAGAGACCATTTTGTTTGAGGCTAAAAATATGTTGGTCAGTGATGGTTCTATACATTACAAATATGGCCGTTTGGTTTGCAAGTTGGTTTTCTCGTAAATTGAGATATTGCTAAGAAGGTGCAAATTAATAACAATTTGGATGGTTGGGAAAGACGAATTTCTGTCAGAGCACCTGGGAGCCCAGACAGTGTTTGTGCACACCTGTTACTGCTTGGGACACGTCCTCAGTTTGCAGCATGTTCTCTGAGTTTGGGTTGGATTGTTATTATTCCCTTAACAACCTGCACCTTCCCTTAGTTCAAGTTGTGAGGTACTTTTTACTCTAACACTAAAACCAAATGATGTCATTTTTTCCTTTTCACTCTCATCTCAAATATTCCCCCTCCTTTTTTTTTTTTCCAGAAAATAGATTGAATTGGTTGAAAGAACTCATTTTGAATTCAGGCAAACTTGGGTTGGAATCTTAGCTTCCCTACATGCTACCTATCTTTGATGATCCTAGGGAAATTACTTAATTTTTCTTTACTTCAATTCCCTCCCTGATAAAATGATAAATGATAATAGTACATAGCTCATTGGGTGTTGGTGAAGATTATTAGGAATATACATAAAGATCATTTTGCACTGCACCTATGCAATAGTAATATTGCATGGTAAGTAACAAAATTTTATCTAGGTCATTATTGTGGGGTAAAGTGGCATTCAGAAAGAAATTTATAGCTTAAAATATAAAAAATAAGAAAGCTTTTAAAAATGAAATGAGTATTCAACTTAGAAAGTAAGGAAAAGACAAAGAAGATGTTTATGTTATAAATAGGATACCTTCTATTTCTAGTTCTATGGAAGGCTAGATGTCCAGAAAACGTCTTCCAATATGGCATTTAAAATTCTGGATGAAACATACTTTTATTTATTTATTCATTTTTTATTTATTTGACAGAGAGAGCAAGCACAAGCAGGGGGAGCAGCAGAGAGCGAGGGAGAAGCAGACTTCCCGCCGAGCAGGGAGCTCGATGTGGGGCTCGATCCCAGGACCCTGGGATCATGACCTGAGCTGAAGGCAGACGCTTAACTGAGCCACCCAGGCACCCCGAAACATACTTTTTTAAAAATATATACTTTATTTATTTATTTGACAGAGAGAGACAGCAAGAGAGGGAACACAAGCAGGGGGAGTGGGAGAGGGAGAAGCAGGCTTCCCGCGGAGCAGGGAGCCCGATGCGGGGCTCGATCCCAGGACCCTGGGATCATGACCTGAGCTGAAGGCAGACGCTTAACTGACTGAGCCACCCAGGGGCCCCCAAACATACTTTTAAATATCTTTTAAAATACTTGGCTCGCCCATTGGGAAAAGGAAGACTATCCCTGACATAGGTAATAAAAAAGTAGAAGTCCCGAGAGGTAGGCCTCTCTGATGCTGGTGTTTGCCACAGAGGTTTCTAGTTAACTTTGGTAGCCGTATGCTGAAGAGGATAGATAAAAACACAAGGCGTGTAAGTGCTGAGAGGACGGCCTGGAAATTTTCCACATGAAGCCAGAATTCTAGAAAGGTTATACTAGGTCCGTTCAAGATGGTTGAACTGGGGCGTGGTGGTGAGAGTGGGACACCCTACGGGGCGGGGGGGAATTTACCTGTCATCTTTAGATCTAAATAAAAAGAAAAAATGGGGGAAAATACTTGGAGAATATCTAACCACAAATTTGTTACAACACATTTGGGGCCAGAATGTATACCATCTGTGTTATCTACTCCCTAATAAATCTAAGACAAATATTTGGTTAAAAGTGCTCCCGAATATTTGGTTAACAGGAACAGAATAACAGAATAAACCTAAAGAAAGTAGAAGGATGGAAATAATCGAAAAAATTAATGAAACAGAAAAACAGCCGAGTACATCTTTTGAAAAGATTAAGAGTAGTGACAAACCCTCAAGAGCTTGACCAAGAATGAGGAGAAAACACCAACAACATAGCACGAAAGGAGTACATAACTTAGATGCTAAAAGGATTTAGGAGAAGACTGGAACACCTTCGCCAATAAATTTGAAAACAGATGAAATGCACAAATTCTTAGAACAGTGTTTCTCAAACTTTCACCTGTACCCAATCATCTGGAAAGCTTTTAAAAACACAGATTGCTGCCCCCACCCCACAAGAGTACCTGATTTCATAGATCTGAGATAGAGTCTGAAAGTTTGCATTTTTAGCAAGTTCTCAGGTGATGAACCATTGAGGACATTGTCCCAGAAAATATCAATTACCAAACACTCTTCACAAGAAAGAGAGATTATTTTATATCCTAATGCTTTCCTACTTTTTTCACATAATGGCACACACATACAGAAAAACCCCATAATATGGTATGGCGCACTGGGGTAAACAGATGAGGCTGCTCTTGGCTGGGGCGAGTCTGCTCTTGAACTCTATTTATCCCAGCCCCACCTCTACCTACTTGCTCTTGGCAGCCCCAGTGATTGAAGGATCAACCTTCTGGGCTCACCTGTACTCCAGATTCCACGTACCGATGTGCTTGTATTCAGACGTACTAGTTATTTACTGCTGCATAAAAAAAATCAGCCCCAGATTTAACAGCTTAACACAGTTATTATCTCACAGTTTCCGGGTTCCTGGATCAGGAATCCAGATGCGGCTCCACTGGGTCCTCTGACCCTGAGCTCTACCAAGGCTGCTATCGAGATGTGGGCAAGTGCTATAGTCATCTTCATGGGAAGAATCTGCTCCAGGCTCACTTACTTGGTTGTTGGCAAGAGTCCGTTCCTCCTGGGCTGTTGGCAAGAGTCTGTTCCTCCTGGGCTGTTGGCAAGACTCCATTCCTCCTGGGCTGTTGGCCTCAGAGCTTCAGTTCCTCTCTGGTTGTCCTCTCTGGTCCTCATGCCTTGCCTTGTGGGTCTCTCTCCACAGCTACAGCTTGCTTCTCGGAGGTAAGCAAGAAGAGACAGAATGAGAGTTGGGCAGAAGTCAGTTTTTTGAAACCTTGTCTCAGAGGTGGCGCCCGGTCAGTTCTGCTGTATGCCGTTGGTGCAGCCCAGCTCAAGGGGAGGGAATTACGCACAGGCAGGGAAACTAAGAGGTGGAACTCATTAGGGGCCATCCCAAAAGTCTGCTTACCACACCAGAAGAGAAACCACTTGGTGGGAGGGTTAATGCACATGTTCAGCTTTCCTGGATAGTTCCAGATTACCATCTAACAGTATATGATAGTTACCATTACTACAAATTCTCACCAACACTTGCTAATGTCAGACTTTTTTATATTTGCTAATCTGATACGTATAAAACAGGAACTCATTGTAATCCTCTAGCAACTAATGAAGGTGAGCGTATTTTCATACGTTTATTTACCACCTAGATGTGTTCTTCTGTTCAAGGCTGTTGCTATTTGTTCATCTGTATAGTAGGTTGTTATCTTTTTCTTATCAATTCAAAGGAGTGCGTTTGTCTGGTTACTAAACCTGAATGTCTCTTCCTCCAGTTTTTGGCTTCTGTTTTCACTCTCTTGATATCTTTTGAGGAGCAGCAGTTTTATTATTTTAGTGTGGTTGAATTTATGCTGCCAGTTTTGTGTCAAGAAATCCTTTGTTACCTCATAATTAGAAAGATAATATTCTGCCACAGAATTGTACAATTAAAATGGTTAAAATAGTAAAAAAAAAGATAATATTCTATGTATTCTTCTAAAATTTTAAAGTTTTGCCTTTAAGTCTTTTATCCATCTAGAATTGATTTTTGTGTATAGTGTGAGGTAGGAGTTCACTTAACTCTTTCCCTCTTATGACTCATCAATTCATACCAAAGGGTCTGTCCTCCTAATCTGCAGTGCCATAGATAAGTTTTCCATATATTCATCTATCCATGGATCTTGATTCTTGACTCTGTTTTGGTCCATTGATCTATCTCTGAACCGATAACACGTCCCAAATTACTAAAGACCTTATAATAAATCGTAATGGCTGGTATTTAGGTTATTGCTTCTATTTGTCCATCTCCAGGATTGTTTCGGCCAGTCTTGGGTCTTTGTTCACTGATATTTTAGGTCCAGCTTATCAACTTCCATGAATAGAATATCATTAAGTCTATAGGTCGTTTTAGGGAAATATTGTTGACATCTTTAATGTCTTTTACTGGTTTTTAAAAAAGATTTTATTTATTTATTCGAGAGACAACATGAGGTGGGGAGGGAGAGGGAGAAGCAGACTCCCCACTGAGCAGGGAGCCCGATGGGGGGCTTGATCCCAGGACCCCAGGATCATGACTTGACCCGAAGGCAGAAGCTTAGCTTAACTGATTGAGCCACCCAGTCCTTTACTGAAGTTTTATGATTTTTTTCCATTAAGGACTTGCACACCTTTTGTTAGATCTATTCTAAGGCGCCTTATATTTTTTGTTGCCATTGTAATTAGCACCGTTCCTTTCTGTATAGGTGTCGCTGAATTGTAGATTTGCAATTATGCTTTGTCTATTGACCTTAGATTGGCCTGAAAGTTTCTTTTCCCAATTCTTGCCTGGTTTTAGAATGAAGGTTATGCTAGCCTCAGATGATGAGTTGGACACTATTCCCGCTTTTCGTATTCTGCAAGATTTCATGTATGATTGAAATTGTCTCTTGAATGTTTGGCTGTTCTTGCCATTAGAAATAGCTGGGCCTAGTGTTTTCTTTGTTGGAAGATTTATAATTCAATTTCTTTAATGGTAATAGAGTTCTCTATCTGGTGTGCCATGGAAGCAAACTGACGTGTTCTGAATGGGTTTTAGAGATTTTAAGTCCTCAGCCCCGAAGAGGCCAAGGCAGGCAGGTGAGAAGCAGACGTGGGGCTGCTCTGGCCAAGTTGCCTCTGGTCATAAGCATCCTTACCCCTTTACCCCACTGTGCCTTTGACATATATTACTAAACTTTCTGATTTCTCCATAAAGATCTTGCATATATTTTGTTGGATTTATTCCAAAGTGCCTCATAATTTGTCATCATTGCAATTGGCATCTTTCTTCTAATTGTGTTGTCTAAATATTTGTTGCCAAAGTATAGATTTGCAATTGTAGTTTATTGATCTTATTTATGGCCCACTTACTAAAGTCTCTTATTAATGCTAACAGTTTTTCTATATAATAGCTCACGTGTGTGTGTGTGTGTGTGTGTGTGTGTGTGTGTGTATGCCGTGCTGTGAGGAAAGTTAGGAAGCATTGTCTTAGAGAAAGTCTAGCCTTAGTTTCTTCATCTATGAAATGGGATTGAAAAAGCATATGCTTCATAAGATTATTACGAAGATTAAACGATCTGGGTTAGGCAGCAGAACAGGAGCCAGATGCTGTGTGTAATTACTGCTAGATGTTTTCATTAGTTTTTCATCTTTCCTCTTCCTTAAGACCTTGTGTTCCTCTCCTGCAGGCTCAACCTGATGCCCCAGGCCATCAACAGTGGGTTTTGACCTTTCCTGGGTCTTCTGCCCATGTTTAGATCCCAAAGGATGCTTTACATCCTTACTCCAGGAAAATGCAAAAACACATAATTTTGCGTATAATTTGAGGAAGGTCAAGATCCCCTTATCTATATGCATGGATCTTTCCCTGCCTCCAAAAGATTGTGGAACTAGGTTAAGAATCCTGCTGTAAAACAATCCTCCTAGTTCTCTAGAGGGGTTTAAGCTGTGCTAGTGGGATCCCCTAGGGATTTGGTATGAATTTTCTTTGCTCCTAGTCTGGCCATGACGTTCTATGTCAGTTCTGATAAATGGGATTCAGTCCTGCCTGTCTGACCTACAGCCTAACTTTGGTATCAGTGCTAGGTCTTACTTTCCTGTTCTTGAGCCTGCACCTTGGCAGGCTGTTCAGGACCCCCAACATCCCAGAGATGGGGGTTCTGCCCTTTTAATATTAGTCCCTCTAGGACAGGGTGTCTCAGCATTGGCACTACTGACACTTTGTGCTGGACAATTTTTTATTGTGTCTGTCTGTGTGCAGGGGCTGCTGTATGCATTATAGAAGGCTTGTCAGCATCCCTGGCCTCTATTCATAGATGCCATTAGCACCCCTCAATTATAACAACTACAAATGTCTCCAAACATTGCCACATGTTCCCTGGAGAGACAAAATCACCTCTAGTTGGGAATCACTACTCTAGGGCCCAAAGTCCTGTCATTAAGCTTCTGCCTGATGCCTAGAGTCCTGCTCTCTGCTGACAGACCTCTCTAATACCAACTACCAGCCTAGTTCTCCAAATATAACTTGCTCCTGGGTTTCTCAGGGCCACGTTCTTCTTTCCAATAAAGAGGCCACTGTAATTCTTGCAACATCTTTCTGGCGCCAACAGCTTGCCTGGACTACCAATTGTTCTGTTTCAAGATGCAATTTTCTCTGGCTGGCGTGAATGACCCTCCATCCCCCACAGTTGCTAGCTTTCCTGCAGGGATGGGGTGGAGCTGATTTCAGACTCTGGATCTGGTCGAGATCCAGTTCTTGTAAGAGGGGCTGTGTCGAGAGATAGGACAGTGAGAATGTGTTTGTTTTCCTTGGGAAAGTAATCTTCCCAGTGGTTTTATGTGAGAGAGCCTGTCCTTTTCCTACGTAAGTGCAGATAAAATTTTCTGAAGGCGATAAATTGCCCCACTCTGCTGTGCAACAAGTCAGCTGGGAATGAGCAGCAGAACCACAGAATGTACAGCCTTAATAGATGCCAACAGCACAAAAGTGGTGAGCTTAATAACAGAGCCTTAGAGAGAGTAAGAAAGATTGATTGAAAGCTTCGAGCAAAGAACAGAATGAGGAAAAGAACATTGTGTAATGGTTTTCACAGACAGCGTATCTACAAACCACATGAGAGAGAGAGAGTAGAGAAAGTACAGAACAAATTATACTTTGCAGTATCCTAAACCTGGCCTAGTTAATCGTAGTGGAGTAGGGGCTGCTGGGAGGGCCCAGCGCCTGAAAGGTACTCCAGGGGCTGACACAGATATTGACATTGGGAAGAAATCCACTCAAGTAGGTAAGAATGGCATGCAATGGCTCTAATCAGTTGGAAGATTATTTCTCTCCCATGTGAAAGTTTGGTGGCTTTCTTTTGTAAAGTAGTCAAGGGCCCAGGTTTTTTTTCTCTCTTGTTCCTCTATTATCGCTTGAATATTGCTCTCATCTTCATGACCAGGATGTTCCCTTCCCACACCCATATTCCTGCTAGCAGAAAGAGGTAGAGAAGGAAGTCACACCCCTTCCTCTTAGAGGCATAAGCCAGAAGTTGCACACATTATTTTGGCTCACGGCCCATTGGCCAGAATTTAGCCATATGGCCACACCATATGGCCATGCCTAGCTGCAAGGGAGCTAGAGGTTCTGGAAGGCTGCATGCCCACATAAAAATCAGAGGTTCAATTTTTCTACCACCACCAGCTCGAGCGCTTCTCATTCTCAGTCTTAACTCCAAATTCAATTTCCCAAAGCTCCAAGAAACCGTCTGGCAGATACATTGTTGGAAGCAAAAGATGGAAAGGAAAAGAGTAGGCAAAGATGGGTCATTTTTAACAAACAGGGGTTGATAAACACTTAAATTCTGTTTACTCCTAAAAGAAAGGTGACTTTTAGTATAATGCCATCAGGCAGGCAAACTGACCTGATCCTGTGCTATCATTCTACAGGAAGACTTGTCAGCCAGTCGTGGTCGTGCGGTTCCAGACAAGCCTACGGCCGTGTTGTGAACTCCTGGACAGGGAGGGGACACATCCATGTTGAACTAGCCCTGAAGGGCAGCCAGGGTGCTGAGGCAATCACCCCGAGCAATGCTCATCTTCCAAAGGGTGAAATTTAATTTATGGACGCCAGCATGTTCCTGGGACGGAAAGAATTAGAAACCTAGATGAGAAATGTGTCTTTGGCCACACTAGAAAAGATGCTTCACTGTACTGAGAGACTCTGGATTCTGTGGGGTGTGTCTCTTGGCTGGATGATCTCAGCAGTCTTAAATATCAAGGGGACCAGAGGTCTGTGGTTGTAGGACAACACAGGATTATAAGGCTGTGAAGGCAGAAGTGGAAATTAGCTAACAACTATTTACATAAAAGATATTTTGACACGGTATATGTAAAATTTTTTTGATGTATGTAATTTTATAAGATTATCTTTTTATACTTTTAAATAAACTCTTAAAAAAGATTTTATTTATTTGAGAGACAGAGAGAAAGAGAAAATGAGGGGGGAGGGGCAGAGAGAGAAGCAGACTCCCCACTAAGCAGGGAGCCCCGTGCGGCGCTCAATCCCAGGACCCCGAATTCATGACCTAAATGACCCTGAGATCATGACCTGAACCGAGGGCAGAAGTTTAACTGACTGAGACACCCAGGCACCCCCATTTAAATAAACTTTTCAAGAGTAGTTTTAGATTTACAGAAAAACTGAAAAGATAGTGCAGAGTTCCCGTATGTATCTTATACTTTTATTTTCAGAGATAAAGGAGTTTTTACAGCATAGCAAGAAGCATTAGCATCTGCATCTTTGTATCTTATATCTTTAAATGAAGACTTTTTTATTCTGAACATTTTAATGGGGAAATTAAGAACAAAATGAGTCAGTAGTAGAAAATTTTAAAAGGTACCATTTTCCATGTTCCACCACTCCCTGAATGTGAGGGTTTTTTTAAAGATTTTATTTATTATTTATTTGACAGAAAAACACAGTGAGAGAGGGATCACAAGCAGGGGGAGTGGGAGAGGGAGAAGCAGGCTTCCCGCTGAGCAGGGAGCCCGATGCGGGGCTCGATCCCAGGACCTTGGGATCATGACCTGAGCCGAAGGCAGACGCTCAATGACTGAGCCACCCAAGTGCCCCCTGAATGTGAGATTTTTAGTAAATCAATTAACATCTTCGCACCTCAGTTCTGTCACTTATAAAACAGAGATAAAACTAACATTTCACAGAGTTGCTGTGGTGACAACATAATAAAGTACATACGAAATATCTGTATGTGGACCTATTGTAAAGTCTGAAACACTGATCAAATCATGGGTCTAATAATTATTCTGCAGTATCTATGGTATTTTAACTGACTGAACACAGTATGTGAGCTGACATGCAGGGGTTAATTAATTTAATTAGCTTGTCATACTGTGGGCTTTTGACTCAGTAAGGAAGGGTTGCTAAACTGATGTTAAAAAAAACCCTAGAAACCATTAAATAATTAAATATCCACTTATAAAAACAAGTGGAATAATATTACTATGTGAATAAATATTATAAAAGTTTAAGTGATTTAATAATAATTTTCCCCCAATAAAACAATTTAATATGACTGACAAAGGATGTGAAAAAGAAATAGTTCTTAAGAGTGTGTTGGATTTACTATGCCTACTTCCTAGGATAAGGAGCAGAAGAATTGCACGAGATTTGTGTCTGGAAGTGGATTTTATGAACCAAAGAGGGGATAAGGATTTTCCTAAATTGCTGAGGTACATGGGGATGCTTGTAATGGATTTTTTTAAGATTTATTTATTTATTTATTTGAGAGAGAGAGCGCACAAGGATGAGCGGGAGGGGTAGGGAGAGGGGGAGAGAATCCTAAGTAGACTTTGCCCTGAGCACAGAGCCCGACACAGGGCTAGATCTCATGATCCTGAGATCAGGACCTGAGCCAAAACCAAGAGTGGGATGCTTAACCAACTGTGCCACCCAGGCATCCCTGTAGTAGATTATTAACAATGATAATTTTCTCTGGGTGATGGCATTTAATTCTTTTTTCTACCTTCTAACGTGTCCAAATTTCCTACAAGGAACATGCATTGTTCTTTTGTAACAGAAGTTGTTTAAATGCCAATTGTCAATATTCAAAGTATATGGTGGGTTACCTTACCTTGTTAAAACAAAAACTGTGAAGTAGTTGTTTATTTATTTTTTCCTGGTTAAAAAAAAATGTGATATTTCCTGGAAAATCCCACCAATCACTAAGCGTGTTCTTCACAATTCAGATTTCCAAGAGGCCACCGGTGATAGTTGAAAAATTCCAATAATGAATGGAGGAAAGGGCAAGCTGCTTCATTCACCTTTGAGGATCCATGATATAGTATCAGTCTCAGATATAAATCCTTGATTTTTCTCTTTTATAGAATTACTAATATGGAAAGAAAAGCTGCCTATGGTCCTCTGGAAATCAGAGAGAATGCTAAAAATAAAGAGCAAAAATTTTTCTTCCAAAAGCAAGGTCCAAATGAAATGGCTTGAATAAACACACTATTGAAAATAGATAGTCTTTTCAACTCTGCCCCTTTATTTGTGGATGTCATTGTGTTTTATACAGTTAGGAAACCCAAAGATGAGACATAGGTATACTCGGTCTAACAGGAATATAATCTTGGTCCTTGCTGCTCAAGTGTGGTCCATTGACCAGCAGCATCAGCATCACCTGGGAGCCTGATGGAAAACCAGAAGCTCAGCCTCCACCCCAGATCAGCATTTTGACAAGTTCTGCCTTTGACAAGATTCATACATACATTGAACTTTGAGCACTACTAATCTAGTGAATATTCAGCTAATTTCGAGCTCTCCTACCTGACAGTATTGGCTAACAGATTCAGCTGTTCTGGAGCTACTTCTGGAATGTGGAGGTAGGTCATTGGCATCAGGACTTCTAAGAAGTTCATCTTCCTGTTTGTGATTCATCTAAAGCCTGCTCAAATTGGTCAGGAGTAAATATAAAAGGCGGGGCCATTATTCAAAGGAATTATCAGAGCTTTGTGCAAAAACTGTATTACAGGAATTTATCGTAATATCTTTATAAGAATAGATAACTGAAAACAATCTAAAGTTAGATAACAAGAAAATAAAGAAATGATGACAGATCTAATAGCCGCAAAGTAGCCATTGAAAGCCATGTCCTGGAAGAAAGTTCAATGGTATGGGAAGATGTCCATATCATATTCCCAAGTAAACAAACTGGCTACAAAATGTGGCCTGATTCCATTTTCATTTTAGAAATATACACAAGAAAAAAGAAACTGCAAGGGCATGCCCCGGTGTGTCCGGGGGCTACAGATGTACAGTGCTTTTTTTGTTGTTTTATTTTCATCATGTTTTTCACATTTTCTGCATCAAGCAATTTTTCTTTTGTACAAAGAGCAAAAGAAGAGTGTCATAACAAAGAAAAGCGATCCAGACATAGCCCTGTATTTCTGGCCAGAAATAGTAGACTTTTTTTTTCAACTAGAAACTCATTTCTACTCTGATTCAATTATAACCAATATTCAATAATGGCACCAACTTACTTTTGCACTAGAACAGTGGTTCTCAATCCTAGCTGTTTGTTATCATCACCCAGAGGGCTTAACCAACCAACCAACCAACTAACCAAACCAAACAACACAAAAACCCCTGGGCACTGGGAATTTTGGGAAAAGCTTCCCAGAAATGAAAACCACTACGCAGGATGGGTGGAAGGATATTCATTGTTCATTTCTGAAAACCATTACTACATTATGTTTTAGTTATAAAACCCTACAGTTATATATTTTGGGTTGTTTATTAAAATACATCTTTTAAATTCCTGTCACCATCATTTATACTGATTTCAACAATATTCAACAAGCATTTATTGAGCATCTAGATTATGTGTTCTGTGTGAGTCTCACAGACCCAGGAGGTCAGGAGGAGAGATATTATTAAATCCATTACACAGAAGAGATATCCCAGATCCCACAGTTCCTTAGGGAAAGGGCTCAAATCTGTGTTCCCAGATGCCAAAGCCAGTGTTCATTCCCTCACCACATTGTTTCTAGTGTTCTACATTTATGAACAGTTGAGAGAAGGCATTTTTCTAGTTCATGGTTCTTTTTCTTTATACATCCCAAGCACGCTTAGAATGTTTATATGTGAGGAATGTGAGAGAGTCTTCCTTATACTGAAAATCAGGTGGGGCACCTGGGTGGCTCAGACAGTTAAGCATCTGACTCTTGATCTCAGCTCAAATCTTATCTCAGTGTCTTGAGTTCATCCCCCTGTGGGGCTCCATGCTGGGTGTGGAGTCAACTTAAAAAAAAAAAAAATAGTGTCAGCTCAGAAATTTCTGAGGACCACTATTATCTAATCATCCTTTTAGGGGTCTAGGTGCTCAAGGGTTCAGAGCTTCCGAATCTGGGCTCTGTAAGACAGAGTAAGCAAACTAGAGACTTGGTGGGACATTTCCCAGCTGAGTCTGGAATTTGGCGAAAGTGCCCTACAAGAAGAGAACCCTGGTACCAGCCATATTTTACCTGCTATCATGATTCCGCCCTTTATAAAATGCAAATTGTTTGAAAGATTATCTGTTTCTTTGATTATTGTAGATATTGACGTCCCCTGTGCCTTCACAATACAAATGTCTTATTATTTAAAATTATTCACAGGCGTAGTGCATTTGGAAAATAGGCAGGCTTTAAAAATAATAAAGTATTTCACCTAGTGTACCGAAAAGACGAAGGAAAAAATGTGAGACTGCTTACAAAGTTTTTCTGAATCCTAGCTCTAAAAGAAACAACCAAATCTGACTTTGAAACCACAACCGCCCTTTTGGTCAGGAGGAAGTCAATGGCGGCCGCAGTTGCCCATGGAGCCCCTAGTTGGCTGCCGAGGAGTTGCTGCCACCTCGTGGATATTCCAGAGAGCGCAGGCAGGGAGGCGCTTCATCCATACTAAGGGAGCAAGGGCTTGGCAGCCCAGCTAGTCAGTCACACTTGGATAATGCTTCAGCTGAGCTCACTTACTGCCGCGGAGGACGAAGGCCCTGTGCCGCTTATTATGGGTTTGTGGTGTTTATTAATCCACGACAGTATTGTTTTTGATAGACAACCTAAGATTAAGGCTAATAAAGGACTCTGGGATTGTGGACTCAATCATTTCGCTGGCTTGAGAACAAAGAAGAAAGTCAGTAAATAGTACCTGGATCGTCCAGTAATTACTCCATCTTATAAATTACTGTTTTCTCTAATCCAGCCCACAGTCTGTCATTCTAGAAAGTATGATATATTAATTTTAAGCTAAGCAATACCCACAGGGAGTAATCAGAGTCAGCACTATACAGGTGTTTTTCCAATGAAAAAGGTTACTATTGGAATTATTTATAAATGACATCAGAACTCTGAATATTAACAAAGTGATTTTCATCTGCTTATTAAGTATCAGGAGATAAACACACGCACCAAATCATGTGGTTCTGGCTGACATTTGAAAGGTCACACATTATCCAAGAAAGAAGCTCCCGCCCTCAAGGTGCTATCAACCTTCCTTCTTGTCCTCCTTTTTTTCCTTTTAAACGTTATTTTAAATTTATTATGAAATAGTTTAGTCCTACACAATGGTATTAAAAATATGATATTGAGGGGCACCTAGGTGGCTCAGTCGTTAAGCAGCTGCCTTCGGCTCAGGTCATGGTCCCAGGGTCCTGGGATCGAGCCCCGCATCGGACTCCCTGCTCCGCAGGAAGCCTGCTTCTCCCGCTCCAACTCCCCCTGCTTGTGTTCCCTCTCTCGCTGTGTCGCTCTCTGTCAAATAAATAAATAAAATCTTAAAACAAACAAACAAAAAGCAAGACCCATTAATATAAAAAATTAAATAAAAAAATTAAAATATGATATTGATCATGCTTGACCTCACCACTCAGCTTAAGAAACACAGTATTATCAATACAGCTGGAGCCCTCTGTGTACCCCCACTGTGTTCCCTCCTTTTCCTTCACAGTTCCCACTTCCTAAATTTGGTGTTTATCATTCCCATTTGTTTCTTAATGTTTTTATTAATATATAGTATATTAATATATAATATATTAATATAATACAAAGTATCAATTTTCATGTTTTTAAAACTTTATTTAAATATCATTTTTCCCTGTATCCTGAGTATTTTTTTCGTTCAATGTTGTGGTTGTGAGATTCACCCATTCCACTAGTCTGCTAGAGCCGCCATAACAAATTAGCCCACACGCAGTGGCTTAAAACAACAGAAAAGTATTCTCTCACAGTTCTGAGGGCTAGAAGGCTGAAATCAAGGTGCCCACAGGGCTGTGTTCCCCCTGGGGCCCTAAGGGAGAAACCCTTCTTTGCCTCTTCCACCTTCTGATAGCTCCATACATTCCTCAGTTTGTGGCTACATAATCCCAACCTCTACTTCCATCCTCACATGGTCTTCTGCTGTCTTCCTCTCTTATAAGAACACTTATCATTGGCTTTAGGACCCATCTGTGTAATCCAGGATGATTTCCACTCAAGATCCTTACTTACATCTGCAAAGACCCCAAACATTATGTGGGGGAGGCAGGTTTCCAACCCATGCCCCTGACCATTGGATTCCGTGGCTTCTGAGCTCAGATAGCTGGGATTGCTGCTTATTTAAAAGATGAATATTTAATGTGGCATTGGTTTTCATGCTTAACCCATATAGGTAAAAAACTAACTAGTATTAAGAGTCTACAGTGTGAGGGAATGGTGCACTGGCCGGAGAGGCAGGAAATCTGAGTTCTGGAGTATATCCTTGATTGCCCTCCAAACTCCAAGTAACAGGATGCTATTTTGTCCCCATTCCTCTTCCAAGCCACTTTACATGATTTAACCAGCAGGGAGGTCAGTGAGAAGAAATAATCCAACCCATTCCCCAAGTTTGGGCTGGGAATTCGCAATGGGATTTTTTTAAACACTTTGTTTTTTTCATTACTAAAGTAAATAATCTCACAGAAATTTGGAAAATTATTTTAAGCCCACTAATCTAATCTAATCTATTTCTCATCTGCACATTTTTACAGTTGTAATCATTTGAATCCAGTTTTATAATCTACAATATATCATTTTCCTTGTTGCTATATAATCTTCATAATTGGTTTTTTAAAAGACAAGTATTTTTATCTCTTACAATCGCAGAAAATTAAACTCAGAATACTGGCCTACCGAAGGCCCCAGAGTTAGGCAGTGATAAAGCTAGGGACCATAAAGCAACTGTAATTTATAATGCATAAAATGTTGTAACTGTTACAAGCTTTTGTTTAGATATGTGGATATTTCTAGTAGAGATTTGCAAATCAGTACCTGGGTATCTGCTGCTTAACAAACCACCCCAAAGCTTAGTGCCTTAAAACAATGACTGCATTTATTTCTCACATGAATTTGTAATTTGAGCAGGGTTGAGCAAGGACAGTTTGTCTTTGCTCCCTTTGCCCCCAGTAGGGATATGGCACCTCTATCATCTGGGGTGGCTTGAGACTGATGGCTGAGGCCCTCAGGAAACTCGTTTACTCACAGTTTGCTGGTTCATGCTGACTGTGAGCCGGGACCTCAGCTGGAGCTGGGGCCAAACACATATTCATGGCCTTTTCATGTGGCTGTTGGCTTCCTACTAAAATGGCAGCTGGGTTCCAAAGGCAAACAACCCAAGAAAAAGAAAACAAGATGAAAGCTGTCTCTCGTTTTGTAATCTTGTCTGAGAAGTAACACAGTGTCACTTTTGCCATATTCTATTTGTTGGAAGCAAGTCACTGAAACCAACTATGAGTCAAAGAAAGAGAAATTAGGCTCTACTTTTTGTTGGGAAGAATTTGAAATAATTTATGGATATGTTTTAAGATGATCACAACTCACCCACTGTACATAAATTATTTCCATTTCCCCCTACATGCAAAATACACTCATCACCCAACACACACACTCACACACACCCCATATCTAGACCACTTAAACGTTGCACCTGCTGTAGCCTCACACTCAAGCTTGAGGGTCATGATCTGCACACATAAATCAGGTGCAGGTGGAGCAGAGGTTCCTTGGGTACTCTGCTCCAGATGCAGCTCCTCTCAATCTGAAGGCCAATGAATCAAGAGACAAGCCAGCTGCCAACCACGTCTAATATACGGTGGTGGGACGCGCCCAGGATAAGCACTATACACACTTCTGTTCAGAAAAGAAAAACAGGAGGCATACAGCCATCCCTGGTACACAGCAGCTCCAAATTCCACCTGAGCTTAATTCGCCAATTCCTCAATTAGGACTCAGCGCTA
Organism: Zalophus californianus; assembly: GCF_009762305.2. Taxonomy (NCBI): domain Eukaryota; kingdom Metazoa; phylum Chordata; class Mammalia; order Carnivora; family Otariidae; genus Zalophus; species Zalophus californianus. The sequence continues at coordinate 135,028,809 of NC_045597.1, read as the reverse complement.
CTTCCTGGAAGTGGCTTTTGGCTCCGCCCACTGCGCCCCTGGTTCCATCCTTGGAGCCAGTCTTCCTTCTCCACTAAAAGAGCCCATGTTTACCGCTCGTAGTTCTTTAGGTGGCTCTCAGACCTTAGAAGTCTGGGGATCCAATAGCCAGACTGTCCCTCTTAGTCTAGGCTGATTGTAATTAAAAAAAAAAAAAGTTGTGGGCTTCTTATGAATCAGTGTATCAGCAACTCAGGCAAAAGCCACTCCCATAAATCTCGCTTAGCCATTCTCTACCTTAGATTCTCCAAAGCTGCTGTCTGGTAACCCCCTTTCCGTTTGTGGGCCTTTTCCTCCACTTGCAAACGTCGACAAAGCAACACCTGAAATCTTTGCCAAGACTTGCTAATGTTAGTCACACTGGGGGCCTCACCTTTGAACTGTGTTTTCGTGAGAGCACTCTGAATCCGATCTTTACCTGGAAGCCATTTCATTTGCCATTTGGAGAGGTGGGAAAAGAGAAACTGTTATTTTCCAACCCGCCAGTTCCTGGGTCCTTTGTACACAAGAGTTCTTTCTTACCTCTCTCCTCTTGCATTTTGCTGTAGCCAGGGAAAAACCAGGCAGCCCCTGTAGTACTCTTCAGGAAAGTCTCCTTGGGTCATTCAGTTAATCTATATTTTCTGTTTTCCATATTACCACAGATGACAGTGTTGCTGAACTTTCTACCACTTTATGACAGCTCCCAATAACATTTTCCTTACTTTCCTGTCAACCCTCACCAATAACCTCTTCAAAAGCCATGAAGCTGGGGCGCCTGGATGTCTCAGTCAGTTAAGCGTCCAGTTCTTGATTACAGCTCAGGTCATGATCTCACGGAGGTGAGATGGAGCCCCGTGTGGGGCTCTGCATTGGCTATGGAGCCTGCTTGAGATTCTCTCTCTCTTCTTCTCCCTCTGCCCCTTCCCCCACTACTCTCTAAAATAAATAAATAAATCTTTAAAAAAAAAAAAGCCATTAAGCTTCCACTAACAATTTCTTGAAGACCTTCCCAAATTCTGCAGTCTGACCAAGTCCTGAAGTCATTGCCACATGTTTTCAGTTTTGTCATGGTACCAAAATCTGTTCCAATTATTTGTTGCTGCACAAGAAACCACCCAAAACCGTAATGGCTTAAACTAGTAACAGTATCTATTTGCTCATTACTCTATAATTTTGGGAGAACTTGGAGGAGACAGTTTCTGCTGTGCTCAGTGTCAGCTGGGGTGGCTCAAAGATTGGGGGATAGAACAATCTGAAAACTCTTTCACGTGTCTGGTAGCTGATGCTGGTTGTCATCTGGGAGTTCATCTGGAACTGTTGTTGGAATACTTATGTGTGATCTTTCCTTGTGGCAGCTTGGCTTTTCCACCAAATGGTGAAGTGGTTGGGTTCCAAGAACAATCATTCCAAGGGAGAGAGCCAAGGGGAACTGTCTCAGAAGTCACATGGTATTATTTCTGCCATATTCCATTCTTTAGACATGAGTCACCAAGTCTGGGACATGTTTAAGGGAGGAAATTGGATTCTACCTCTTGATGGGAGGATGGGAGGAGTGTCAAAAATTTGAGAACCTGTTTATAAAACCACCAATAAAAAGTATTCTTAGCTCCATTCTACAGATGTAGAAGCTGTAATTCAGAAATGGACTTGCTGAAGATCTTACAATCAGTGAGGGATAAGGCTCGGGGATCAAGTGTACTTCACGTATCTCATTACATAATATGTAATGTACAATCTATAAAGCATAATGCTACAGCCTTTTACTTAGGAAAGCAGAGATGTATGTGTGTGAAGGAGAGGGAGGTAAGGGCAGAAGTTTTCTAGCAGGCCTTTGCACATACAAAATACTCCAATAATGTTAGAATCTATACAGAGCACCTGGGTGTGCATGTAATAGCTGAAAAATCCTCAAATGGCACATTTCTGGATTCCAAAGAGTAAACATTAGTAATCTCAACTGAGCTTTCTTAGCTTTTTAACACAAGTAAAGGAAATATATAGTTATGAATTATGGAACATTATTACTTTTTTGTATAATGAAAAATGAGTTTCGTTGGCTGTTAGTGTTCATTTAATGAATCAAACTGTCATACTGGCCAGGAATATCTTCAGTCCTGACCTCAGAGCCTCTAACTAGGTTTGATTTACCCCTCGACCGTTGTACCCCTCGACTGCTGTCTACTTTGACACACAATGCACTTCTACTTTACTACCCCCATATTTGGCTAAGATAACTGAGCACGGTGGAGTTCTTTAAAATAACATGACATTGTTTCAACTAGTTTGTTTCCCATGACATTGGGTGGGCTCTTTGGAGTCTCATAAAGAGGGAATGTACTCACCAAATTTTGCCCAAAGGAATTTTTGTTCTCATAGTTAAATTCCTGATTAGCAGTCAGTTTTCCTTATTGCATACCTCATTTCTCTTTCTTTTTTTTTTAAAGATTTATTTATTTATTTGAGAGAGAGAGAGAGCAAGGGGGAGGGGCAGAGGGAGAAAGAAAGAGAGAATCTCAAGCAGACTCCACACTCAGCGCAGAGCCCAATGTACAGCTCAATCTCACGATCCTGAGATCATGCATGACCTGAGCCAAAATCAAGAGTTGGACGCTTAACCAACTGAGTCATCCAGGTGCCCCTATTTCTTTTTCTTTCTTATTTTATTTGTTTGTTTATTTATTTGAGAGAGAGAGAGAGAGCGCCTGAGCGGGGGGAGGGGTAGATGGAGAGGGAGACGCAGACTCCCTGCTGAGCAGGGAGTGGGATGTAGGACTCGATCCCAGGACCCTGGGATCATGACCTGAGCCAAAGGCAGACACTTAACCAACTGAGCTGCCCAGGCGCCCCTTTGTCTTTTTCTTACATTTATCCATGTCTGTGTGTTTGCATCTGAGTGTGAGTACATGTCTTATGTGAGCATTTTTCAACTAGTTTTTTTTCTAATTGTTTACTACTGGTGGCTCTTTGAATTTTCTTGGTAAGCATGTTGCTGTGCAATGAGGAAAAACAATCAAATTATGATATACCAAAACCAAAACAAAATGCTGTGCCTAGCAATGTATCTAAATATCTTCTGCGAAGTATAAAAATAGCTTTTCCTGACACTATTATGTCCTTTATGGCCATGTTTATTCTGTGTAGTTTTTCTGCAACAAAACACCAGTCTCTATTGATTTTGGCCCATGTTTCCCATATTTGTTAAAATCCATGATCTTAACATTATGTACAATATTAAATATTCAAGGACAAAGATGTTTGGCTCCATCTCTCCCTCTCTTGCAATAATAGAAAACACAGGAACATTGTTTGGTTCAGATTGTTCTTGCCTGAAAAGAATAATGAATGGTACATGGAGGGAAAATAAGGCATTTAGACTATTATGCTTAGGTATTTACCACCATGATCTTTAATTTTCCCCATCGCTTTTGCTGGGGATTCTCCTCTTTGCCCCCTCCTTCCAAGTTGTTCTAAGCCAAGTGGATTCCAATCTGGTCTCTCTCTAACTCTTCATTCAGTTTATCCCTTACCCCAGACTTGCCTCCTCTGTCACCTTTAAAAAGCCCACACTAATTTTCTCTTATTTCTGGAAGTCTCAATACTTAGATTACGATAGTTCTGCTCCACTCTCAAGCCTTGAAAATTCTGGATAATTCTGTGTTGAAGTATGGCAGTGGTGGTACAAATTAAATTGGGGGCAAGTCTATAAAATAACATAGATTTTAGCATTCTAGCATGAGCCTAAGCAGTGCTAATGAATAGTGCCTATGCACACAGGAGCACCTCCATGAATCATTGGTGAGTAAGTAAGAAGGGCCTGTTTTTGCAGAGGATGGAGAGATCAAGTGGCTTGTCCAAGGTTACGCTCCTGGACCATGACAGAGTTCTATAAGAATCCAGTTCTTTCTGTTTTATCCAGTTCAGGTGATTCGATACAGACCAGTTTCCAGTAATTTACATTACCTTTGGAAGACTTGGGGATATTGATGCCTCTGGAGACCTGAGGATCATCAGTGCTGCAAAAGCAAGTGGATCCCCAGGCCGGTTTGGTGTCTGACCAGTTGGGCTCTGGCAAATGCTTTGGCTCTACTTTCCTGGTGTTGACAAAGCACTTACTTTGGTTTTAAAAATATTATCTTTTATTTCTTTTTAAATTAGACAAAACAAAGATTTTGATGATGTCAAACAGGCAGATGGATTTCCTTTTTGTTTTAAAGATTTTATTTATTTATTTGACAGAGAGAGAGAGCACAAGCAGGGGGAGCAGGAGAAGCAGACTCCCCACTGAGCAGGGAACACTATGTGGGTCTTGGTCCCACGACCCCAGGATCATGACCTGAGTTGAAGTCTTAACTCACTGAGCCGCCCAGGTGCCCCATGGATTTCTGATAATTCATATTTTAAAGTATTTGTGATATTTTCTTAGTACAGAGGTAATACATGTTGATTATAGAAAATGCAGATAAAATGAAAAGAGGGCTATTTAAAATGCCCATTATCCTACTCTGTCTCAATGAGAACTATATAACCATATATATTATGAACATTAACATTTATAAGTTGTTTATATGCTGTTTATTTTATTTATTAATATTTAATGAACAGTTCTCTATATTGTTAAATACTCACCTGTGGTGTAATTTTTGGCGATAGAGTTTTTTAATAGTATGACATTGCATTTGTCCATTCTCTTTCTATTGGACATTTTTTCCAAAGACAAGAAATCTTTAAAGATGATTTGCCATAAAGATAGTAGTGATTTTCAGTCTGCTGTTGTACCTCACCCAAAACCCAGTGCTCTGGATATAAGAGAAAGAGCATGGCTGTGTACATTGGGCTGCCTCTGGGAACAAGGATCTGCCGGAGCTTTGGAGGAAAACAGAACTTGACCATCTGACCTCAGTGCCCTTTTCCTAGTCTTCCTTGAGGAAACACAGATTTTCATAAATCTTGTGGGTCTCCTTCTCGAAATCAATCAAATATTTGTACTTGGTAAGGTCGGGAACCAGGGAATTGAATGGAGGTGAGAAGAACAACTTCATAAATTTAATATAATCTTGCAGAGTAGAAATAGAATTTTTAAAAAACTCTTTAATGAAGCAAAAACACACGTATCCAGTTTTGCAAGCTGGTTTAAACTGACAAATCACGTGTTAGGGAGGGAGGGGCATGTGTGTGTGTGAGAGAGAAAGACAGAGAGAGAGAGATTCAGAGAGAAAGAGAGAATGGGCATGGAGGTAGAAGGCGAAGTGAGGAAGGGATGACTTTCCATCCCATGGGACCTAAATCATAATCACCACTCCATACTTCTGCACACCCTTGACTTGTACTTTTGCTCCCTCTCTGGTGAATAAAGTCACACTTGAAAGTTGATTCTTCCCTTTCCTTGGCCCTCTTTTGCTTTCCTTCCTCCATTTGAGTGTTCCTGGTGAGTTCACTGGGCCCAGACTATCTTCCATAGTCTGCTAGGCACATGAGGGGAAATAGGAGTTCTGACAGAAGAGGGAGGGACCTGGGTCAAGCTGGGAGAGACAAGGACGCTTCCACCGCTCTCCATGTCCCCCCAGCTGGGCCACAGTGGAAAAGGAAAGAACAGTGAGTGGCCCCTGGACTCCAGCCTGCCTCTCTGTGTGTGCAGGTACTAAGCTGGAGGCTTACGAATGGATAGATTCATATGAATAGACAGAAGTACATGTGAATAGATAGATTCATATGAATAGATAGTAGTACATGTAAAACATTTATTTGGACTGGGCTTCAGGTTAAATTTCAACAATAATATTGCCCAAATGGAGGAAATGCTTATGTAAGATTCTGACCCTGAGGCTGAGGGCCAGATGTTCTTCTAGTTGAGACTGAAAACCCATATGACTCCACTCAGCCTGGAAATCTCCCAGTTATGTACCAGTAGATACTGAACCAATCAAAGATGGCCAAATGTAATTGAAAGTCAATCAGAAAACCTCCTCCACCTCCAAAAATCCCACCCTAATGGAGCACTCATCAATCACTCATGAACTTCTTTTCACTCTGTGAAGCTCACTCTTTTCCCCCTTCACAGGAGGAAAGTGATGGTAGCTGACTCCCTAACTATATTAAGATCTGAATAAGAAAATTTAGGTAATTTTATAGGTGTTCTTTGTATTTTTTTGAAAAGACATGCATACACTCTTATCCAGATTTGCAATATGCATTAGAATGTTGGGCTATCTCCAACAAGAACAGAGATTGGCAGATTGTGGGAGCTAATACACCTCACTTATACAGCATCTTCTCCATCCAAATTTGCCCGTCCTTAAAACGGGTAGCCTTATGGGTCATATCTCCCTGGTGAGTGAGGAAGGCCCTTTTCAGCTTATCCTCTCTTCTCCTCTTTTCTAGCTGCCTAAAGCCTAACATTCTATAATTAAAGATTCATTCTCTGGGGACCAAGACTGTCCTCCATGCAGCAAATTATCATGGAAGAAAGTCCACATCTCTGTAAGAAAAGATATGGACCCAGGGGTGGTACACAGCGAGAAGTCATCTTAGCTCTAGTCTAAGGACTACCTAAAAAGGCAAAAGATTCTCTTAAAAGAGAAATGCCATAGGTATCACCAGATTTCTAGGTGCTGGCTAAGGACAGAGCAAATGCCCTGTAGACTGGAGATGCACTAATTGCCCAACAGCCTCTGGAGCTGTGGGCCTAATCCAGCACAGCAGTAGCCTGTCTCTCCACCCCCCTCCTTTTTTTTTTTTTTTTTTGGTCTCTCCACCTGTTTTCCACGTGGAGGCAGACACTAGTCTTCTGTGGGCACATATCAAGCTCTCTAAGTGGTCCCAAGAAAATTCCTTCAACTTAGAGGTGCCCTCCCTAGTTTCCATCTTGCCGTGCACATTAATGTGAATGGCTTTTAGTCAAAGAAAAATAGTAAAGCGAAGGCACTGAGGAACTAGGGAGTGAAGAGATTAAGAAAAAATGCCAGTGAGCCAGGAAGGGAGATTCAATTCGGCCTAAGGCCAATCAACGGTCCCTACAGTCCAGCCACAGAGAGGGCAGCAGTTCTCACCTGTTCTGCTCCCCATGCTCCTTACTCTTATCCACCACAGACCATCCCTCTTGCTATCATAGCCTGCTTATCTTGTTGATCAACCTTTCATAGACATTCGATATATATCTACATGACCCTACCATAAGCCTGGGAGTACAAATCCCAACTCCCCAACACTTACAGAAATCAGGGAGGAAGAGATAATGACCAATAGATACAGTCTGATAAAAAGTGTTAGGGGCAAGAACAGGGTTCTTCCAGCGCTGTGAGGAGAAACACTTCACTCAGACCAAGGAATGGCAAAAGTGAAGAAGCAGGAGCCAGGGAGGTAGTGGTTCCCTGCTAGGCTTAGGACTAATCTGTGCCCTAAAATAGATGACAAGATGGTCAGGATCTGGTAAAACAGACCCAAACATCACCCTGCTTTATCTGCCTTGCTAAATTCAACATCTCTAAAACTCAGATCAAGTTTACTGGCTTGAAGAACAAGAGAACAAAATTCAATGTGACCACAGCAGCTTGAAACTAAGGGGAGAGTTCTGGAAAGAAGAAAGCCTCTAAGAAGAGCCTTACATTCCACACATTAACTCTACTCACATCTCTGGCTAACCTGGAACTATGTAAGCAACAGGCTTACATAGGCAAAAGGCTAAAAGAACAGAGCAGAGGTTTCAGCTGCTGTTTGCTTCAGGGTAAATAGTGTGTACAGATTGAGTCTTAACCAACTTAACTGCTTATTAAAACAAAAAGTCAGGGGCGCCTGGGTGGCTGAGTCAGTTAAGGGTCTGACTCTTGGTTTCAGCCCAGGTGACAATCTCATGGGTTGTGGGATTGAGCCCCATGTCAGGTTCCTTGCTCAGCGGGGAGTCTGTTTGAAAGGTTCTATTCCTTTGCCCCTCCCCCCACTCCCCCACATGCATGCTCTCTCTCAAAGTAAATAACTCTTTTAAAAAAATATATATTCTTTAGAGGAATATAACATAACCAGGGTCTCTTCAACCATTCTCAATGTTCAATTCTCTTCATAGTTCTCAAGCATACAATAAAAATTGGCAGACATACAAAGAAATAGCTAAATGTAGCCCATATTCAAGAGAAAAGGACAATCAATAGGAACGCATCTCAAAATGATCCAGACGTTGGGATGAATAGACAAAGATTATAAAGCAGCTATTGTAACTATGCTCAGGGATATGCTTGAAATGAATGGACACAGAAATCTATAAGAAGACACATCATAATCAAATTTCCAAAAGAAAAAAGACAAAGAAAAATTTTGAAAGCAACAGGAGGAAACAACCTCCTTATAAAGGAAAAACAATGTGAATTACCACAAATTTCGTATCAGAAAATATATTTTTCAAGTGCTGAAAGAAAAACTGTCAACCCATAATTCCATATTCACTGAATACATTATTCAAGAATGAAGAGGAAATAAAGTCATTCTCGGATGAAGGAAAACTTAGAGAATTTGTTGCCAGCAGACCTAACCTAAAAGAATAGCTAACAAAAGTTCTCTAAATAGAAAGGAATCTTGGAACATCAGGAAGGAAGGAAGAACAATGGAGAAAGTAAATATTTGGGGAAAATACCATAAATTTCCTCCTTAATGGGCTTTCTAATTTTTTTTGATGGTTGATGCAAAAATTATGATACTGTTTGTTGTGATTCTTAATAGATAGAGGAAATATTTAAGACTACTATGTTCTAAATGGAGAGGGTAAAAGGATGTAAACGGTGTGTGGGGGGGTGGGTGTGAATATAGAGGAGTAACATGAGAGAGATATTTGTGGTGATGCAAGAGTTCTTTTTTTCTTTTTTTTGCAAGAGTTCTGTATCTTGATTGTGATAGTGGTTTCACAAATCTACACATGATAAACTATCATAGAATTATATACATACATTATACCAATGTCAATTTTATATTGTTATACTTAGGTAAGATATAATCATTGGTGCAAACTGGATCAGGAATATACAAGACATCTCCATTCTATCTTTGCAACTTTCTGTGAATCTATAATTATTTCAAAATTAAAAGTTTTCTTTAAAAGTAAAGGAAAGGGAATATAAAATATCTATAGAAATGTAAAATGACCTGAGATTTCATATAGTTAAAAATGTATAAAATTAAAAAAAAATAACAGAGTCTCAATGACCCAGGAACAATATAAAAAAGTCACACACATTATAAGTGGAATTTTAAAATGAGAAGAGAGAATGGGGCAGAAAAATATCTGAAGACATCATAGTTAAAAATTTGTCAAATTTGATAAAAGACATCAATTTATAGATTCAAGAAACTCAACGAGCTCGAAGTAAGATTTAAAAAAAAAGTCTCACCCAGTTATATCATAATTAAACTGCTAAAAGCCAAAAATAAAGGGAAAATCTTGAAAGCAGCCAAGAACAAAAGACACATTATATACAAAGGAACAATAATACAAAGGACTACTGTTTTAGCATCATAAATTATTGAGGCCAGAACACAGTAGAAGGACATCTCTGGCATGCTGCACCAAAAAGTCTGCCAACCCAGAATTCTATATCCAGTGACTATATTCTTCAAAAATGAAAATTATATAGATATTTTTAGAAAAATAAAAAGAAGACTTCATCATTAATTAGCAGACCTGCACTAAAGAAATACCAAGGGAAGTTCTTCAACAGGAGGGTAAATGATGCCAGTTGGAAACACAGACTTCAGAAAGGGTGATGAACACTGGAAACGGTAAATATGTGGGTAAATTATAAAAGGCTATGTTTTTTACATCTTCTTTTCTCTTTTCTCGTTCTTTCTTTCTTTTTCTTCCTTTCTTTTTTTGCTGAGAAGCCTTTTTAAATTTGAAATATAGCCTGAGCAATATGAGTACAGTACTTCTTTATTTCTTTAAATCACATATAACTATATAAAGCAAAACTTTTAACTTTATGTTATGGGTTTATAACATATGTAGTTGTAATACATATGACAAGAGGACAAAATTTGTTCAATATTTATAAACCAATGTATTTCACCACATTAACAGAATTAAGGAAAAAAACAATATGATTATTTCAGTAAATGCAGAAAAATCATTTGACACAATGTAACCATTTAATTCATGGCTAAAAAAAACTCAGCAAATTAAAATTTCTCAACCTGCTGAAGGTCATATATGACATTTAATGGTAAAATATTGAATGCTTTCCCTCTATGATAGTGAACAAACTAAGAATGTCTACCCATTCCAATTCACTGATGTTTGCAAAGTTTTGAAATGTATAAAAATTTAAGATGGAGTATGTGGCGAATAAAGGGATGAATAGATAGAAATGTGATAAAGCAAACATAGCAAATTGCTAATTATAGACTCGAGGTGGTTGGTATGTACATGTTCACTTTGTAATTCTTTCAACTTTTCTGTATGCTTGAAAATATTCATAATAAGGTGTTGGGGAAAAGATCTGTAAAGTCCTCCCTTAAAAAAAAAAAAAAAACCTGTTTAACTTTGTTTGATCCTGTGTTTCCCAAACTTCTTTTTTCAGCAAAACAACAACAAAAAAATCCTTAAGGAAAATGTAATAAACTCTGCAGAATACATTCTGGAAAGTACTTCCTATCTATCTATCTATCTATATATGATTTTGTTTATGTATTTGAGAGAGAGACAGCACAAGCTGGGGGAGAGGCAGAAGGAGAGAGAGAGAGGGACAAGCAGACTCTCTGCTGAGCAGGGAGCCGGAGGTGGGGCTTGATTCCAGGATCCAGAAATGATGACCTGAGCTGAAGTCAGACGCTTAACTGGCTGAGCCACCCAGTTGCCCTAAAAATGCTTCCTATTTAGATTTAGTCTATCCCCAATTAGGTTTTTAAAATAAGAGTACTGTATTACATCCATTGCTGCATAACAAACCTCCCCCAAACACAGTGGCTTACAATAAGGGTAATTTATTATTTTTCTCATGATTCTGTAAGTTGACTGGAGCTCAGCTGGGTAGTTCCGCTGATCTCGTTTGGAACCTCTCATGCATCTGAGCTCATCTGGGCCTGGAACATCCAAGATGGTTTCTTATTCTCCAGGGTCTCTCTTTGAGTGGTCTTCAGGTGGCCTAGTCCAGACTTCCTCAATAGCATACTGGCTGGACTCCAAGAGGAGGAAATAGAATGTGAGTTCTCTTAAGGTGTGGGCTCAGATTCTCAGGATGTCACATCTGCATTCCATCGGCTAAAGGAAGCCAAAAGGCCAGCCCAGATTCAGGGAAGAGAAAATAGATTTCATCTCCTGCTATAAAGAGCATCGTGTGCATACAGGAGAGGAAATGATGGCAGTCATCTCTGGAGATGATCTCTCGTGGTGGCATACCAGAATTTCCACTTTGCTTTGTTAAAGATATTTAAACTTTATAAATGAGTAGGTGGTGGTTTATCTTACCATATCAGTCTTTGCTTTCTGGATTACTGAGTTTTGTAGGTAACAACTTTTGAGTGCACTGAAGTGTTGGTTCAAGGTTATAGTGGAAAAGCATTCGAAATTTAAGAGCCAGAAGATCTGTGTGTATATTCTGACTACTGCTCACTAGCTGGGTGACTTGGGCAAACATTTAACCTTTCTGAACCTAAGTGTCCTTATTTGTAAAGCAGGATTCATGGTATTTAACTCACTGAATTTTATTTAGGGCCAAAAAAGAGACTGAAATCTCCCATAATTCCCAGAGGAGCAGTTCCAGTGGAACTGAATCCATTGCAGTCCTGAGGAACCCTCAGCAGGATTTCCTGGATCTTCATTCTGGTATTTGCCATTAATTTGAGCTGGCCATCCTCTCCAAGACTACTCCACGGCCTACTTGTGTTTCCTATTATTACCTGCCAATTCTTCCTCTCTACCACATAGGTATTTTCTCTTTACTACATAGTTCTTGATTTCTTATCATTTCAGCCTGTCATGAACGATCATGGCCCTACCTCATGGTCCAGACCAGGAATTGGCAAGCTTTGGTCTATGGGACAAATGTGGCCTGCCACTGTTTTTATAAATAAAGCTTTATTGGAACATAGTCATCCTCATTCATTTACTATTGTCTGTGGCCCCTTTTGGCTACAATGGCAGAGTTGAGTAGTTGCCACAGAAACCATGTGGTCCACAAAACCTATTTGGCTCTTTACAGACAATTTCCTGATCCCTGGGGTCTAGCTTTCCTCAGGGCTCCTGTCTATAGGTATTCATTTAACTTCTGTTCTCCCTGACTTGGTCTTGAAGTACTTCCCAATTCAAATCCTCTGAAATGCTCATTCCTCCATCTGAAATGAAGACGGACATTTTCATTTCATACCAGGCCACTTCACAGTGCCTTGGCCAGCTATAGAGAGGCCGCATATGAGTGGTGTGTTATCTCCCACTCTCATCCAATTAACTGTGGCTGAGGAAACGCAGGTGATATGTAGTCAGTAAGACAGAGCTGTGTTGGGAAAGCTGGGCATGGTGGACAATGTAATTGTCCAGTACAACTGCAAATTAAATTAAATGAGCTTAATATATGTAAAATTACATAAAAACATTACATGTTAATGTGTTTGAGCCATATATTTATAAAGTCTCATAAGTACTTGCCAATTAAGGTCAATTTGAAATAAAATACAGTACCCCTGAAATTAATGATATAAATCAATGACAAACTATGATGTAACATAAAAATTCAATTCACACACAATGTTATAGCCCTATTGCTTAATAGTATATGTAATATTATGGTGTTATTATAGCTACACAATATAAAATACCATTAACATTTCTCAGGAGACAAAAAGTAGGTGAAAAAAAGGCTACATGAGCGGTTAAATGAAGATTGGAGGAGTATTGGCACTACTTAGACGTGACTAATCCTTTTTTCTTATTTGGGAAAAAAAAAATCCAACAGTTCATCCATAATGAGTTATGTACTTTCTCAAGGATGAGTAACTGTAAACACAGAGTTCTGTAATAATCGGCTCTTTTAAGAGGCCCTCCTTCCATGCTTTTCCAACTTAAACTGTATCTGCTTTGGTTGCCTAAACCTATGGCTCTAGTTCTGCTCCTGTGCAGAGGAGGATACCCTGGCAGTTTTGAAACAATCCTCTCATCCTCCCAGCAATGGAAAAAGTATGGTACTCAGAGTACACTTTATTAAAAAAAATCTGACAGCATTTTCAATAAAGAAACTTAAGGGCACCTGGGTGGCTCAGTCGTTAAGCGTCTGCCTTTGGCTCAGGTCATGATCCCAGGGTCCTGGGATCGAGTCCCGCACCGGGCTCCCTGCTCCGCGGGAAGCCTGCTTCTCCCTCTCCCACTCCCCCTACTTATGTTCCCTCTCTCGCTGTGTCTCTGTCAAATAAATAAATAAAATCTTAAAAAAAAAGAGAGAGAGAGAGAGAGAAACCTAAAAAAATTTTTTTTCTTTCCCCAAACGAACAAACAAAAAACCATGGGACAGAAACTTGCAGAAGAAAACTACACCTTCCAGCCTGGACAAATGGTTAACACACACAAATAGCTTCCAAAATAACTTTTATTACTATATAAAAACAAGTCAAGAAAAAAATAGATGCGTATTTTTTTCTACAAAATTATAAAATATTTGGGCTACTTCATGTTTTTCCACAAGAAGGCAAATTTAAACACAGTAATCTTTTCCACTTAGAAGTTTTCAGGTATCTCCTAAGGGACAAAGAATAATAGTTTTCTTTTTTCTATACTTTCCTATGTGCAGCTCTGAGACATAGCAGTTACAGTTTTCTGTCAGGATTCTCTAAGAAAGGACCTAACAAGATAAAAAATTCTATCACATGGCAATGAAATTAGCATAACACTTTACTCCTTTCTTGAGCTTTTAGATCTGGCAGTGGTGGTCAACTGGTATGGTACTGCAATTTTCGACTCAGCAGGGAAAAGAGCCTAATTAAAAACAAGACATTCTCTTTATTTTGTCCTTTAGAAAACAGAAACCACTTGTCAGTATTCCTGAAAAAGTCCAATTGCCTTCTTTGTCATTTGATTGTAAGGTCTGAGATGCTGTTTCTAACCAGCGCGGCTTAAATGAAACCACACAAGGCGAGGGAAGGAAAGTGTTCTGGAGGGTGAATTCAGTCTGACACAGAAGCACAGGAAGCTATACGCCTTGGAGAACATTAATTCAAAAAGCATATTCATTTGAGTTTCTCAATAAATCCTTCCAGAGAAAAGGCTTTAGTGTTGATTTAGATGAGTGTTAAAATAAAGCTCCCCCCGCCACCACCCCTGAAATTAGATTATGGGGTAAGCCAAGCCAGACTACCTCTGCTGATGATATAAGCTATAATTATTTGGGAAGGTTTCAATCACTGTTTTGGAAATGATACGTAAGGCTTTCTTCTCCCTTTTTTTTTCCTGTGGACTTTTTAATGAGATATTTTGGGGAGAGATGGCTTTAGGTAGCAAATACCAGCTTTTGAAAGATAAAGGTACAATTACCATTAGAATAAAAAGCCCATTAAAAGAAGAGTCTCAGAAAGGTTTTCTAGATATATTTTACTATGCATTGTTTTCATAAAGGTTGAGGAAGAAAGAAGTTCTTATAATATCCGTAAGATTGCTCTCACATTAGCCCACAAGAGAGAGAAAGTAAAGGGCTGAGATGATGGGTGCTCAAATACTTTGCAATGGAATAGAATATTCTCATGCCAAATCCGTAATTAACTTTTCACTAGTAGCCTCTTCCTTGGCCTTTGTAAAATGGAATGACAGCTTCAATCACTGGTGCTGTCGCTGACCCCTTTCCTCCCAAAAAACTCCTGGAATTTGGGGCACCTTTATATACAGAAACATCCATTTATCAAAAATATGTTTGTGTGTGACAGTGCAATTATTCCTTCCACTTGACACCAAAATTGTAGCATGCTCTACCCATATTGAATTTAATTGTGCCTACTATGTGCCAGGCATTGGGCTGGGCACTGGGCATACTTATGACACCATTACCAATTTCGGAAATAGAATTAAATAGGAAGAAAAGAGTATTTTGGCAAGGGAATCTTCAATGGTTAGCCATGAAGCTTAACCGGTATGATGCAGTGAAGCTCATATTCAGTCTATGGAGGTAATTATCACTCAACTTAAAAGGAACTCCACTAAGCACCAAAAAGGTTAAGTGTGTTTGTTGCAAACTCTAAGGTTTTTACCCACATTAAAATCGCAGGGAAACCAAAAAAAAACAAAAAACAAAAAACAAAACAAATGAAAAGCATCATTTCAGCATAGGCACTATTCTAGGTTTTGGTGGGGTTTTTTTAGATTTATTTATTTATTTTAGAGGGAGAGAGAGCACATGTGCATGCACATGAGTGGGAGGAGGGACAGAAGGAGAGAATCTTCAAGGACACTCCCTGTCGAGCACGGAACCTAAGGCAGGGCTCCATCCCACCACCCATGAGATCATGACCTGAGCCAAAACCAAGTCAGATGCTCAACTGACTGAGCCACCCAGGAGCCCCACTACTCTAGGTTTTAATTTAAGTCAGCCCCAAGTCTAGACAGAAGTGTCCATGCACGAAAGAGGTCACCTCTGAGTCTCAATTCATACTGAGAACCCAAAGCTCCAGATGTCCCCTAAAACTCCACCAACATCAGGAAGCATCTTGGCTATTGCCACTGGGAAGGGCAGACCACAAGTGAATCTCTCCTATCTCCAAACCCAAAGCTATTCAGCAGCTAAGATGCTGAAGAACAAAAATTGTAATTGATTAATCTTGAAAGTTACAGATGTTTTTGCCCAAACCTTTTTTTGTCACCAAGACACAATTTTAAGATCAAAGGGGCATCAAGGTGGGCCATGGCTTGTTGGCAGTGGTGGGGTGCCATGATCTATTTCCAGGTATGGGTGGGCCTCTTTCCTTGGTTATTTGAGGAATCTGCTTTGGAAGAGAGAGCCAGAAGGTAAACTTTAACAACTCCACTGCACTCCAGCAATTGGGATTTATCCAGGGGTGAGTCAGAGTAGGTACAAACTAGTATATAATAGAAATGTAGCAGAGTAAAATGGTTAGGGTCATGGACTGAGGAGTCAGACAGCCACGTGACAAATCTCAGTTCTATCACTGATGAGCTGTATGACCTTGGGGGAAGTTACTAACATTTCTAAGCTTCAAATCTCCCAGCTGTCAAATGGAGATAATAATAGTACCTACAGTGTAAAGTTTGAGGATTTAACGAGTTAATATTTATAAAGTGCTTAGAACAGTGTCCGGCATGTAATAAGTGCCATGTAAGTACTTTCTAAAATAAAAACAGAAACTTGGGAAAAAGTGCTCTTTGAGGTGTGGAGAGCAGTTTATGCTACGTAAGCTTTCAGGCATGGTCCATTCTAATTAGGTTTTGGAATCTGGCTTAGAAAGTACACCAAGCCCCAAGGAAGCTTTGGGACGAAGTTGAGATTTGGAAAAACTTCCAGGTCTGAGAAGAGAAGATCTCGTTAGCTACTTTTGGCTCAGTCACTGCTCCAAAATGCTCTAATTATAAACTCCAGTCTCCAGGGCCAATCTGAGCCCAAACTAGTTGGGGAGAGAGCAGAGGGCAGGCACTGGGAAAGGGAACCAGTCACTTTCCTAAATTTTTTCTGTACTCTACTTGTTATCTGTGTAGCATCAACCCTGCCCCAGATCTGACTCTAAAACATTAGGACTGGATTCCCAGAATTAACAGGAAATAACTGCACGACAAGAGGCCAGAGATGCTGCCAATTGATGAAATTTACCAACTGAGAGACACTTTTTTTTTTTTTTTTTAGTTTTTTTTGTTTTGTTTTGGTTTGGTTTGAGAGACACATTTTGATTATCTGTTCTATGCAAGGCACTGTGCTAAATGTTTTGGTCCTCAACAAGAAAGAGGTTAACATAACCACCATTTATATCTTCTATTATTTACACAGATCATCTCCTTTCCAATTCAGGTAAGATCATAGACCTCACTACATCAAAAACTAATGATGTAATATATGGTGATTAACATAACAATAAAAAAATTTTTAAAAAAAGATCATAGGCCTCAATCAATACAAACTCTTCCAAGGAATCCTACTTTATGATTAAAAGAAATATTGACTCTGCGGAGCTTAGTCATCCTGGGGCTAAATAGGAGAAGCTAAACTGTAGAGCTGGTTTTTAAAAGTGAAGCTATATGGCCACATCTCTACAACATTCTACATGGTGGATCTCTGTCCAGCCTCATCAACGGTCAAGTTTCTTTTCTTCGCTGTTGTTTCACTATTTAATTTTGAATCTGACGTGTCCACATTGCTGAAGTTGACTGCTAAGCCTTCTGCTCCCTCTCGAGCGCCTCCATTTGGCTGAAGCAGGACAGAATTTGGTTCTTTAGGACGTTGCCACTGTGGTCTGGTGACTATCCAAAAAATGAGTGCCCCATACACCACAATCAGGAGGCCAAGGGTATTTGTGAAAACACCTTCTGGTGGGAATGTACTGTATCCAGAACCCTTCCTACAAAAAAGAGAGAGTGTGTCCAATTACAAATAGGGCGATAAAGCCACATGTCAAACAGTCTTGAATTTATCTGCTTAAAAATGCACACTGGTACACCTTCTACATAAATCCCCTTAAAGTTTGACATTAAGGAGAAATTTAAATTATGCCAAAATAACCCAATTGAAATAGTATGGAATTGTTAAAAATGATAAGTATGAAAATAATATAGCACCTGGAACACCTGTAGCACTTAAACATTGGAAAAGGGGTGATACAAAAATGTTTGTACACCATAATCACATCAAAAAGATTAAAAGGGCATGGGTAACTCCAACAGTTGTTTTGTAAGAGTGATACAATTTTTTGGACTTTTTGGTCCTTCTTCCAAACATTATTAATGCTATATTACATTTGTAATGTAATACAGTTTTAATATTAAAAATTTTATTACTTTAAATTACATTTTTCCAATGAACAAGTATTTAACATTTTATAGCTCAGATATTATAATTAGGAAAACTACGCAACTTACAGGGCAAAGAACAGTTTCTCAGTCACTCCCGTAAGTACTGCTGCAATCACCGTTCCAAAGATGAGGAGCCCAGAATAGACATGCACGGGCATGACAAGTGCTCGGAGGGAAAGTGGAGCCCAAGGAAGCAGAAAGATGAAAACCCCTAGGAGTAGCTGAACATCAACAGTACAAAGGTTATCATTTAATTTTAAGTTTTAACTAATATTAAAATTATTATTATAAAAGCAATTATGTGCAAAAGGGAAAACCTTCCTACAGAACCAAGGGCATAAGATGAAAAGTACATTTCCCCGCTCCAGTTCCACTACTCAAAGGCAACACCTATTACCACTTTCTCAAGTATCCTTCCAGAAAATCTCTATGCCTATACAAGTATGTGTGTGTGTGTGTGTGTGTGTGTGTGTGAGAAGAGAGACTTTTTAAAGTATAAATGGCATCTTACTAAATACTTCTTCTGCATCTTGCTTTTTTCCCTTAATAGTATATCTTGAAGATCTTTTCATGTCAAAACATGTGCATCTGGTTTATTCTTTTTAATGGCTACTCTTCTAGTAATTTACTCAGTTCTATCTCTATGGATGTTCCTCTTTCTAGTTTTTTCCAATCATTAACAAAGCTACAGTGAACATTCTGGTACCTTCTTGTTTGTATTTATCTATTTCCTGAAGATTGCCAAGTAGAAGAGGAAATAAAAGATTTTCAAGTCACTAAAACCAGATACAATAGGACACCTTTAGTCAGTTCAATCTAAAACAGTATATGCCGAGAAGTTGACAATTTTGTTTTATGAGGAAACAATGAATTCTGCAGAGAGGTTATCTCCATTTCCTTGACAATTAAATCCATAGCAGGATGCTTCTCTGCAGAGGAGAGCAAGATTCCTATGGAAATGAAGTCTGGTAACACTTTCAGTGTGTTTTGTTTTGTTGCCCCACAGCCCTTCCCCATTAAGTATTGTCTTCTCCTCAAGAAAATGAAGACCACTGAGCTACTGAATTTAAAGGGGTGTTTTTTCAGGTACCTACTTTGGATCTACCACCCAAACAAAACAAGTAGAGGGGAGAACAGGGAGAAATACAACATCACTGTTCATCTTTCCTGACTGAGGTCAAAGGACCTTTTCTGGGGGACACCAGAAAAATGAAGGCAGAAGGGGTCTGAGACCCTAAAACACATTGAGAATCAGCTTCTGGGACATGGTAATGAATGGAAGTTAAGAAATGCATTTGATAGGCTGATGCGCATATTTTATTGTCTGCTTAAGGCCACAAATGCCTGAATGTATGAGAAATGGTACAGAGGGCCCCCCTTGGTGGTTCAGAATGTTGCTAATTCTCCTTCAGTGACGTTTAGTGATTGTATTAGTATCAAAGGGCAAGCATTCTGACGTACAGGTTGTGCTTTCTCCATGAAAAGGGGGCTCAGGTAAGTGGCCATCAAGGATTTAGCACATCTATGCTTCTGTGAGTAAAGTCACCACAACTTTTCTGTGACTTGCCCATGGAAATATGTATCTTCCATATTTCTGTTCTCCCGACTCTTCATTCCTAAGATTCTGTTTTCTTTTATTTCTTTCAGGATTTATCATGTGTGCCTCTTGTAATCCCGTGGGGCTCAATGATCGAAGCAGGCAGGGTACCAGAAATTGGCTTACAGGACCCCAGGCAATTTAACTCTCCTTAAATGTTACTTTCACCATTAAAAAAATAATTTTTTGGCAAAAGAAAATTACTTTTAAGAGGAAAGGAAAAAAATTGCAGAATGCTTAACTTTGATTAAAAGTGTTCCAAATGGTACAAATTTATAATTTAAAAAAATTTATAATTTTTAGTAATATTCTTTATTTCCTTTTTACTGTCTTAGCCTTACCAACTTACAAGTAGTACGGTAACTTGAAACCAAGTGGACTGAAACAAAATCCCTTTGTCCTTTTAAGTCACTGGTTCTTGAAGTGTTGTTCATAGAAGACCTGCATCAGAAACACTTGGGCCTTTCTTTAAAGAGATCCCTGGGACACATCCACAGCTGCTAAATCAGAACTTCTAGGAGTCGGGCTCAGGAATCTGCATTTTAATAGAATGCCCAGGCAATTCTTAATACATGTTAAAGTCTGAAGATCACTCACTGCTTTTGACTCACATAAATTGTTTCAGAGATATGGGTTAGCTACAGTCTGGAAAATCCCTAAAAGTGAAGGCAGTGGAATCATCCATTATCTTCAGCCTCAAACACATATTAAGTGCCAACTATGGAAAACAAAGTGCTCCAGTGTTTAGAAACCATCACCTACAGAAAGCTGTTCTTCACCACAATCGAGTTCTTAAGAGAGTTTAAGAAGAATAGAATCTCATTAAAAATTATTATTAAGATATCAAAGTGAAAGGGTAGTATGATCCTAATTATAATTAAAATTTTTTTAAATGTATATTCATAGGCATAATAAAAGCCTAAAGGAAATAAGCTAAAATACAATGATACCTCTAGATTATGGCATTATCAGTGATTTTTGTTTTTTCTTTTTTTCCCTGTATTTTATAAATTTTAAAGTTAATGTATATTACTTTTATAATTGGAAATAGACAATAAAAGTTTACTTTTAAAGTTCCTATACTAAATACCTGGGCTTTATCAGTTAATTATTAATTATTATCTGCTCACCTACAAATGTATTTTACTACTCCAGTTTTATCTCACTTTATGAAACAAATGAGTTTTTTTTTAAAAAGATACGTGTGAACTTTGAGACCTAACAATAACTTTTGTTTGCAAACATCATTAATGAAACCAGGAAATATCTGCCTAGCTAGCTTTTGTATTAGGTATGATTTCCTTTTTCTTTTTTTAACTGTAGAGGTGGATTTAATGAGCAATCAAGTGATTTACAGATTATTATATGGAGGTCCTCTCCATTTTTCTGCTATTTTATATACTCACTCATTCCTGCATTTAAAGCACATATTGCTGGGCCCCATCCCTAGAGTTTCTGATTCAGCAGATCTGGAGTGGAACTTAAGAATCTATATTTCTAATTTCCCCGGTGATGCAAATGATGTTGTTCTAGGGACCACACTTTGAGAAGCCCTGTCTTGGGCCATTTCCAAGTTGCATTCTTCAAACATAAAAGCATGTTTCTTCCAGGGATTAAAACATCTAATTAGCTCGAACTAGAATATGTCCAAAGGTTTTTTATAAAGAGACGACACACAAATTGAACACTATGTTCCCCTGTCAATATCCCACATCTCCTTGCTGCACCGTCTTGCATCACAACTACCTGGTGGTACCCCAGCACTGGCTCAGCCATCTTCAGGACTACCTCTGGTCTGCTAGGTACTACTAGAGGAAATCACACAGCCAAGGACACTGGCATCACTATAAATTGATGACTGTGATGCCCACAGTTATGAGCACTTCAACACTGCTCAACAATCTTTCTATTGTCTGATTTCTCAGCTGGTCCCTTTTCCTCAAACTACTCGCTGTCCCGTGTGCCTTCTATTAGCAGATGATTTTATTACCACCTCGTGCGGAAAACAGAGTCTCACTTTTCTGCCACTGAACCAAACAAACCAAAAAAGCACCCCAAACCAACAATTCCCTCCTTTCTTCAATTACAACAGAGTTGCTGTTCAATTTTCCAGCTGGGCTCTGCAACCTGCTTCCTGAAGACATAGCTGTAGATTCACTCCAGCATTTACGACCTCTCCTTCTCTACCAGTGCCATCTTGGGTGCATTTTAACATGCTGGAGCTTCTCACAATGAAAAGAAGTTAAAACAAAAACAAAAACAAAAACAAACTCAACCAAACCCCTGACTCCCATCCCTGTTCGGTTACCATCCTCTCGCACTCCTTGCCTTCTTGCCCAAAACTCTTGACTGAGTTGCCTATTTTTCACCTTCTACTCCTTCTTCAGTCCATTGAAATCTGGATTCTGCCCTCCAGGAAAATTGCTCTCCAGGGTCATCAGTGACTTCCAGGTCACTCAATCCAAAGGACAGTTTTCAGACCTTATTTTCCTTGACTTCTTACAGCATCTGACACTCCTTCAGCCCTTTGTTCCCTCTCTAACGTTCCTTTTCTCATCCCCTGACTTGCTCAAGCCTGCAAGTGACTTTCATCTCTTTACCACTGACTTTCCAAATCTCATTAATTCTACCTTTGAACTATCTTTAGAAACTATCCACTTTGCTCACTGCTACTCCTACACCCCACGCCACAATTGTTTCTCATTTGAACATCTGTACTTCAAGCTAGTCTATCTACCTGTACTCCTGTCCAGCCTCCAATTCATCTTCCATAACTCCACTCCCAGTAGCCTGACCTCCTTGTTTCCCAAACAAAGCAAACCCACATACCATCCCATTCCCCTCTTATACGCCCCTTTCACCACCAACCTCATGACTTCAGGTTTTGGTCTCACTTCCTTTATCCCCTGTACCATACGAGAGCTCTCCCAGAACACTCCATACCCACCTTATCTACGAAATACAGAGAGACCAGTCTCCCTTGTAAGTTATATGAGGACAGAAAGCATGTTTCTTTGGATCCATGCTTGTCTTGTGAACAACACATCCTCTACAGCCTAGCAAGGAATCTAATGCACAATAGGTATTTAGCTTTGTTGAATAAGTGGATTAATGAACAAAATTTCATTCACATAAAATGTATCTTCTCAACTATGAAGGTGCCTAGGATCCATAGCAGAAATAAAATAAAAAATGCCATCTTTAGGTTGTAAAGGAGCCTTCCACAAGATTTATACTTCTAATAACAATAGCTGACTTGTGCCATTCTAGTATGCTAAGCCGTAGGCTGAGCATTTCTGTGCATTATTTGGCTTTGGTTACGATGTTGTGAAGGATGTATCAAAAGCCTTAATTTATAGGTGAGAAAACTAGGTTCAAAAAGATTCAATAATTTGTCTTAAGGTCACCAGCGACAAATGGATGAACCTGATTCAAACTGAGATCTCCCTGATTACAAATCCCATGTTCTTAAACACTACTTCCTCTCTGGACCTGAGCAAGAAAAGAGGGTTCAGATTTCCTCCTGCTAACCAAAGTCATAAAGTTGTGAAATGACCTTTCTGAGAAGTCTAGTTAGCACACAAATAAAACAACAAAAGATAAGAATTTGAGTATTTCAGAGAGCAAAAGAGAATCTTGAGAGATTTTAAAATGTTTTTAATTCACCCAAGTTTAATATTAGAAAAATCTGATACAACTGACTATATTAACAGATTAAAGAAGACAAGCTTTTGATTGGTCTCAAACAGCATGCTTCTGAACTCCCAGGAGGGCCTGTGAGCACATATTGCTGGGCCCCCCACCCAGAGTTTCTGATCCAGCCGTTCTGGAGTAGAACCCAAGAATCTGGTTTGTTTTGACCTCAGGGGAAGGGAAGATCTCACCAACAAATTACCAAAATGAAATAAAAAATCATAACCTTAAAGGAAAAGATGAATTTGTTTCATTAAAATTGAGAATTTCCATTTATCAGAAAATACTAACAAAAGAGAAAATATAAGCTTCAAACTGGAAGATATATATAAGCAATACGTGTAAATGAAAAGGAATCTGACACAGAACTCCTACATATCTTCAAGGAAAATAAAAAAAAACCCTCATTTTTCAAATGGACAAAAGATATGAACAGGTATTTCTTAGAAGAGAAACATGAGTAATCAGTGCAATAAACATTAAAACCACAAGAAGACATCATCTTATATGCACTAGTTTGGCAATCATTAAAAAGTCTGAAGAGGATGACTGTCGGCAAGGATGTGCCTTATGGGAAGGAACACTTACACTGCTGGCAGGAACACACTGGGATCAACCACTTTGGAAAACAGTTTCTTTTTTAGGCTGAGTATATAACTCCCCTCGTAAGTATATGCCCAGAGTAATCTTTGCATATGAGGGCCATTATATATAAATGTTCAATATAGCATTGTTTTAACAGAGGACAACTGAAAATGGCCCAAATGTCTACTAGCAGGAGAACGGATAAGTAAATTCATGATATATTTGTACAATGGAATACAAAAGTAAAAAGGAATACAGCTAGAGGAATCAATATGGTTGAATCAGTAGAATGAAAAAAAAGTTACAATAGAATACAAATATTACAAGACTATTTTTTAAAAAGTAAAAAAGCAAAACTAAACAACATATTATTTGGGGATTCACAGTATGCAGTAAAATTATAAAGAATAACAGGGAATGACAAAAAAACTTCCAGAGAATGGTTACCACTAGGGGCTGGGGTAGGTAGAGAGATCTGGGATCCAGGTAGGAGTGGGTAGGGATTCTATGTATTCTAAATTAGGCTGGATGGTGGAAGCATAGCAGTTAATTTTATCATGATCTGTAACTTCTAAATACATACAAGAGGGCTTTTTAAATTCAGAAACTCAAAGAGCTTTTATTTATATGGGCTATGTCTATTGATATTTACCATAGTAGAAATTAAAGCTGAAACTTCTAAAAATATTTATTCATTTAACAATGATAAATTCTCTACATATTTACATAAATAACATGTCTTATGGAAAAATAACTATATTATGTGAAACAAAAAAATAGTGAGTCAAATGACATGTTTGCAAATCATTTCAAGGTCTGATTCAATAGTGGATAATTGGATTCCTCTATTTGTCTCCACATTCGGTCTGATAGGATAGCACATATAATGCAGCCTCTGGAAAAGTCCCCCGAACACTTGTGAGGAACTGAGACAAAGACAAATACCATCTTAGTATTATGAAAAGAGCTTTGAACAGAAAGACCACCTGAAAAATCTTGGTTACCCCCGCCCCGTTCAGGGCTTCCTGGACGTTTCCTTTGAAAACTACTCTAGGGCACCTGGGTGGCTCAGTTGGTTAAGCGACTGCCTTCGGCTCAGGTCATGATCCTGGAGTCCCAGGATCGAGTCCCGCATCGGGCTCCCTGCTCAGCGGGGAGTCTGCTTCTCCCTCTGACCTTCTTCCCTCTCATGCTCTCTCTCTACCATTCTCTCTCTCTCTCAATAAATAAATAAAAAATCTTTAAAAAAAAAAAAAAAAGAAAACTACTCTAAGAGGATGCCTTGGACGCAGAGAGAAGGAACACCTCAGAAAGATGAAATGAAAGAATAAGAAAATTTGGGAGGAGAGTGTCATAAAGAAATTTCAGCTTAATTTCCTCTTCAAAGGGGTAAATAAAGGATCTCTGCTTTGCCGAGGAATCATTCCTGTGATTGTTTTGGGGGCTGTGGAATTGGGCAGGGGGCAGGCAGCAGATCAGATGATCCAGCCTGGTCCAACCCCCTGTCCAAGTGCCTCAGTCAAGAGAACACTTAAGATACAAGCAGACCCAAACACATTTTTACACAGTTTAATCTATGGACTCAGGAAAGATGGGCCCTCTTTTTTGGGGGGGTAGGCTCAAGGACCTCAGGAGCCACCTAGCTGAGGGAAGCAGAGGTGATATGCAGAGAACACAGCCCAGTGAGAGTTCACTTTGGACCTCTGATAATTCGTTATTGTTTAAAAATGCCTCAGAGGCTAGATGTCACAAGTCGGAAAGAATTCTCACTTGAAATGCTTTACGATCCAGAGGTAAACATGAGGAAGGAGGAAGACCTTTCAGCCTTCATGGCTGCAGCCTTTGTTGCTTGCCTCGCTCTTTACTTACTGAAATCACCTGGACACTGGCTTCACTTGGCAGAAAAAATCCTGGCACGGAAGCTCCGCTCACCCCCAACAGCGCTAAGGTAAGAGGATCCGAACTTGACGGTCTCTCCCGCGCTCTTCATACTCGGTGGCAGAACTGATTCTTTAAGTGTTCTTGGGTCGGGGCGGGGCGTGCAAACCAGCCTCACAATCTCGGCGAATGGCCCGCAAGCGCGGGTAAGCTCTGGGACCCAAGGGCAGGCAGCCGGGGCCATGGAAGCCGGCAGAAAGACAGCAGCTACTGCTGCTCCCGGAAAGTGGGGCTTCCTGTTCTCCGCCAGCAAGTGGCTGCTCCAGGAACCTCCACCGAGAACTCGTCTTGATTCAGACAGAGAAACTGCTTCCCCTTTGCGCTTTTGACTTAAGAAAACTGACAGAAGCATGTCTCTGTCAAAGCATATTTTTGTGGCTCATGAATTTTTACAACTAAGAATATGGAGGCAGGACTCTTTGTAAATCATAAGGAGGGAGCATAGCGCCTATCAAAAGCGAAGAAAGCAAGCTTGGAATTGATTTCTTTCCTCTGGGAAAGGAAATGTTCTTTCCTGTCATTACGTCCTGAGCACACCTGGGTGATCTGTTCTGTCACTTCTAGGGAGAAGCAATGCAAATAGCTTGAAAACAGCTGTTATGCAACAAAGGAATAAAGCTGGAATGTAGTCCTCTTGTCCTGACAGGACACCGATCACCTGGTTCCTGAACAACCATGGGCACCAAGCACAACGTGTGTACTCACAGCTGTGGTGAGGGGACGCCCATTTGCTTGTTTAGTTTTAGAAAACTATGTAGGAGCGGCTGGGTGGCTCAGTCGGTTGAGCATCTGCCTTAGGCTCAGGTCATGATCCCAGGGTCCTGGGATCAAGCCCCGCGTCGGGCTCCCCGCTCAGCCTGGAGCCTGCTTCTCCCTCTCCCTCTGCCCCTCCCCTAGCTTATGCTTTCTTCCTCTCTCTCAAATAAATAAAATCTTAAAAACTATATATATATGATTTTATGTAACATATGATTTACTTATATTTAAAACAAAAGAGCTACATGTTCAAGCAAGTCAAATAAGATACATGTAAAAATAACCCCCCAACGAATCCTACCCACTCCCACAATGGTAGTAGTTTGGTATATTCTCTCACGCCTTTCTTTACACATCAACACATATATGCTTTTTTTCTTTCTCTTTCCTTTTTTTTTTAAATGACATTTTACTATACCTATTACTCTTCAGTATTTTTTATACTGAAGAGCATATCATGATTTCACTCTTGGTCAGTAGACAGAGCTACATTCCTTGTAATACCTTTATAATATCCACCATCGATTTACCACAGATTATTTAACCATTCCCTATTGATGGGCATTTAGGTTGCTTCCCGTTTCCTGCCCACACAAACAGTGCCGCACTAAAAAATCCTTTTTCGAGTTCCTTATGTTACAGTTATTTTACTTCCTCTCTCTCTGAATGTGGGATTGCTAGGTTAAGGGTAACGATATTTAAAAAACAATTTTAGTAGATAGTAACAAACTACTTCCCTAAAATTTGTTAACAGTGCATTTCCTACCAGCAGTGGAAAAGCAGAAGTGGAAAGCACCCTTTACCTCACACCCTTGGCAGCAAGGAACATCACCACTGTTGTTGTGATAGTCTTGTGGGGAAAAATGACATTTTATTGTTGTCCTCACATTTTCCTAACTTCTTAGTGAGGTTGGACATTTTATCATATGCTTATTGGTGATTTAAGTTTTTCTTCTTTGACATGCCTATTCAAATTTTCTGTTTATTTTTCTGTGAGGTTGCCTTTTTATCACTAATTTTAGGAGTTGTTTTATATATTAGGGACACCTGGGTGGCTCAGTCGATTGAGCATTCGGCTCAGATCATGATCCCAGGGTCCTCGGATTGAGTCCCACATCGGGCTCCTTGCTCAACAGGAAGCCTGCTTCTCCCTCCGCCTGCCACTCCCCCTGCTTGTGCTCTCTCTCTCTCTCTGACAAATAAATAAAAAATCTTTAAAAAAAAAAGGAGTTGTTTTATATATTAAATGCATTAACCCTTAACACATGACATGATTATTTCCCATATCCCTTGGTGCAGTTTCTGTTGACTTTGGTATATTTGCCCCATATAATTTTTAAAAAATTTTTATGTAATCAAACATGTCTTTCTTTTCCTTTATGACTTGTGATTTCTTGTCAACCCTATGGACTCCCCAACCTCAGATTATACAGATTATATGCTTCTTAGTTTTCTTTTTCTCTTTTCATTGGCTTTGTTTTTTTAATATTTAGAACGTTAATCTATCTGGAATCTTTTTTCTTTTGTGTTATATACAGAGTCCTTTTGCTTATTTATTTGGTTTCTTCCAAATGGATAACCCATTATGATGGTAGCATTTATTAAATAAGCAAAATTCTTTCTCCACTAAATTGAAATACCATAGTGTCATAGAAAAAGTTCTCATACATACTTGGACTGTTTCTGTCCTCTCTGTTCTTTCCATGGCTATAATTTGTTTACTTTTGTTTTAATAACTTGTTTTGAATAAGGCAGGTCTCCCTTCGCTTCTTTTTCAAAATTTTTTGATTATCCTTGGATATTTACTGTGCAAGTTTAAGACTCCCATCAAGCTTAAAATTAGAATTATATTAAAAATAAATATGGTTGAAGAGGGAAAGATATTTCTATATTAATTTTTCTCTTTTAGTAACATGGTATCTCTCTAATTATACCATGTTTTCTCAATAAGATTTTATAGTCTTTTACGTGTTCTTTTTTTTTCTTTTTTAAGATTTTATTTATTCGGGGAGGGTATGTGCTATGGTGAGTGCTGTGAATTGTGCAAGACTGTTGAATCACAGATCTGTACTTCTGAAACAAATAATGCAATATATGTTAAGAAAAAAAAAGATAGCAGGAGAGGAAGAATGAAGGGGAGTAAGTTGGAGGGGGAGATGAACCATGAGAGACGATGGACTCTGAGAAACAAACTGAGGGTTCTAGAGGGGAGGGGGGTGGGGGGATGGGTTAGCCTGGTGATGGGTATTAAAGAGGGCCCATTCTGCGTGGAGCACTGGGTGTTATACACAAACAATGAATCATGGAACACTACATCAAAAACTAATGATGTAATGTATGGTGATTAACATAACAATAAAAAATTTTAAAAAAGATTTTATTTATTCATTTGAGAGAGAGAGAGAGAGAGAGAGAGCACAAGCAAGGGGGAGGGGCAGAGAGAGAGGGAGAAGCAGACTCCCTGCTGAGCAGGGAGCCTGATGCAGGACTCGATCCCAGGACCCCGAAGGCAGACACTTAACCATCTGAGGCACCCAGGCGCCCCCGTATCTTACATATTCTACATATAGGTTTTACACCCTCATTGTTCAATTTATTCCTAGGTATTTTATAATTTTATATCCATATTATAAATGAATTCTACTTCTTATTCTAAGTGGTTATTTCCAGTTTAGGCAAAAGTTCTTGAATTATGAATGGCGATCTTATATCCAGCCACCTTTCCAAATGCTCTTACTACTCTAGCCATCTCTTGGGTTACTAGACATACATTACATGATCTGCAAACCAAAAAGTCACAAATTCTCTATTATTTATGCAGATTTTTTTCATTATCTTGTAGCTAAAACCTCTAAAATAAAGTTGAATTACAAAGGAAGGAAGCACCAATATCTTATTAATTTAACAGAAATGTCTTCAGTATTTCACAGTTTAAATTGGTGTTTGCTGTTGGATGTTAGTAAATGTGTTTGTCATCGGAGCCGCCATCTTAGGTGTAGGAGTATGTAATGCACAATGGGGCCACATCTAAGAAGAGTTTGTTTTCTCTCGGTGTACTGGAATAGTTGAAAGTACCTGTTCCTAGAAGGTCAAAGGTATAAAACAGTAAGGACCCAATGCCTTTTTTAGTGATAGATTTCAAATAACCTTACCAGTTTCGTTTAATATTATTGGCCAGTTTAGGTTTTCTAATTCCTCTTGGATCAAATCTGGTAGTTTATATTTGGCAAGAAAATAGTCCTTTTTTCTTTCTTTAAGATTTTTAAGCATATTACTGTATATTAAAATTTCATAATCTGTCCTAATTTCAAAATACTTTTTGTATCTATGATTATCTTTCTTTCTTATTCTGAAGGTTGTATATTTTGTTTTTTTCTCAATCAGGTTTGCAATGGTTTATCTATTTTATTATTTTTTTAAAGAACAAGATTTTCATTTCACTTACAATTTCTTCTATTTTTTATTCATAGTTGTGGGAGGCTGAATCATGCTGCCCCCACACCTGCAAAGATATTCACACCCTAATCCCTGAAAGCTATGAATATGTTATGTTACATGGCAAAAGACACTTTGTAAATGTAATTAGTTTATGGATCTTATGATTGGGAGATAATCTTGGATTATCTGGACAGCTCTATATAATCACATGACTCAGTAACAGTATTTTATCTAGTCCGTTTTAATTACTGCACTCAGAACCACAGAACCCTCTCACAGGAAAGCTACATAGCTTTTGGGTGGTTTCCATTCTGTTCCTCAGAGATACACCCTCCAGCTGAGGATGCTCAAAGGCTAGCTGAGTGATCATGGGGACATCGTGGGAACAGCAGAACTAAGTGCTTGTGGAGAGGGCCCCGGACTTGGGCCTGAGTCCCAGCTCTGCCTCTGGCTGTGTAACTTGCACATCCTCAGCACCAGCAAAGGCCATCTCCCATGAAGGATTAGGGGAGATAAGCAGAATGCTTCACACAGTGCTCCCTCTCCTGTGTTCCACATCCTGAAGTGGTGCAGAGGAAGTGAGACAAAGTGAGGGGAACGGACCGCTGAAAGCAGAACACGGAGCGGAGAAAAGTTCTGAAGAGATGCCAGGAAGGAAGCCAAGGGGATCCCCAAAGCAACAGGCAGCATCTCAGTGGCCTCTGCTCTTGCCATCCTACTCTCTGGGAGGACCCACCACCTGCTGGCGGAGATAAAAGCTGCCTCCCAGACGAGAACACTGAGGGAAAATCAGCCTTGAGGACGGGAAGTCTGAGCTAGGCTCAGCTATCCAATTTGAGATATTTTTCTTGTTCCTTCTTATCAGTAAGATCATGTTTGATTCAGGGTTTTCTCTGTGCTCCCATCCTGTCTGGTCTCTAATCCCTACCGCCAGTCATGGTAATGCAAACTTAAATAATCAAATAGTGTCCATACATACATTAACTTTTATTTAATTAAAATTCAAGAAGACTTAAGGCTTTAAAAGCCTTTCTTTAAAAAGAAAAATGACAGATACCTGGTAAGAGGTCTTTTTCTAAAAGGTCATACATTCATATATTTTAAGATATGCCTTGTTGGGGGTGGTGCCTGGGTGGCGCAGTCAGCTGAGAGTCAGACTCTTGGTTTCTGCTCAGGTCATGATCTCAGGGTCGTGAGATCGAGCCCCACATCGAGCTCTGTGCTCAGCATGGAGTCTGCTTAAGAATCTCCCTTTTATTCTGCCCTCCCCCCCATGCTCGCATGCTCTCCCTCTCTCAAATAAATAAATAAATCTTAAAAAAAAATGCGCCTTGGGATTTTATGGATTCACTCCAGTTTCTTCTCCTATATTCACAGAAAACTAAAGTTTACATTGATATCCCAATTAGGTAGCTGGATATATACTGTACTAAGCAAGGAAAATGAATTGACATAGTTGACAAAGATTTTTCACCAAAGTGGTTAACACCAAAAAGACCTTTAAAATTAACCTTTTACTTCAGTGACCTAGAACAGCCAAATCCCTATCACACTCCATTAGCTTATGTTTAAATACGGTGATCCCAAAAGTATGTGTTTTTACTAAGTGAGGAAAGGGGAAAACTAAACTAACCACTGAGCCTTCAAAATCTAACAAAGAAGTAAAATTCATGTTTTTATTCATAAAGTTAGAAAAAAGCAGTGATAGAGAATATGGGGAAAAAATCTGTAGCTCTTGCCTATGCTTGTTTATTTAGCATATGGAACTGCACATGGCAGTTTCCCTACACAGATCTGTCCCTATCTAAAATCTCACACTCAAGCTTAAAGACTGTGAATTCTGCAGTTCTGGTGGCCCCTCAGGGAACAATACCGACAATGGAAACAAAATGGAGCAGAGCCGGGTAGGGGAATGAGAAGACGATTTCCAAGAAATATGAATGTATAGAAAACATCTACGGTATCTGAACTGTTTTACTTTTTATAATGTGTTTATAAATACACCGAGACACTGACCTGTAAGATGTAGAGTATGACAACCGTCAGCCCGACCCAGCTGTGTAGACTGTACATGTTGGGGATACTCAAGGCATTGTGGAAATCAAAAACGGACACCAGAGCGATAATTACGAGAATGGCAGCAACGGTGTGTAACCCTGCATGGATGGACTTCATCAGGAGCTTGCTGCATTTCCAGGTCCATGGCAGTCTGTATACAATGATGGCTAGAAAGAGACGAAAGGGGACAGCATGTGGTGTTATTTTTAATCAATACAAGTTGAACACTTTGACGCACCAAACACTCCCTCTTCCATGAAACCCTTTCACTTGGCTTCTGCTTCTCCCCTCTTCCCTGCCTCTCACGAGTTCATTCTTGGGCTCCTTTGCCAGCATCTTTATTACTCCCAACTTATGAACAAACCCTGGTAGCTCTCAGCCTCAGTTCTAAGACTTTTCCCCTGTGGGTGACCTCATTCACTCTTTCAGTGAGATGTCACCTACATGGCAGGGACTCCAAAATTCATATCTCCAGACCAGAACTTTCTTCTGAACTCCAGACCCATATAATTCAACAACTTCTTGACATCGCTATATAGATGCCTCTGTATATCTCATGCTCAGCAAATCCAAAACTAAATTATTAATCTTATGACCTGTTTTTTGTGTGTCTTAGTTTGATAAGAAAAGACAGACTAAGGAATAGAAAAATATGCACCAAGATTTAAATAGACAAAAGAATATATCCCAGTATTTTACCAAAAAGTATATCCAAAAATAGAGAGAGAAACATAAGCAAAATATCAACTTCATTAGTCAACAGAGAAATGCAAATTAAAATCAAATGAGAATATGTCTACCATATATCTGAACGGCTAAACATGAAAAATGCCAAGTATTGGGGAGGATTTAAAGCAATCAGAGCTCTCACGTTCTACAATAGGAGAGTAAATGAGAACAAACACTCTGGAAAACCAGCAGCATTTATTCAAGCTAAACTTATGTGTAACTTATGATCCAGCAATTCTACTCCTGGGTATATGCTCCAAAGGAATATGTACATATGTACACCAAAAGACATACACTAGAATATTATTAGCAGCACCATTTGTAGTGGCCAAAAACTAGAAACTCCCCAAATGCCCATCATTAATAGAATGAATAAATAAATGGTGATATATTCACAGCATAGAATAATATACAACAAAGAGAACGAATAATCTATAACTAGAACTTCACCCAATGATATGGATCGACCTATAACGTCCATGCCAAGAAACAAGACATAAACAAGTATATGCTGTATGGATTCAATTTATACGAAGTATAAAAACAAGCAAAACTCATCTTTGCATTAAGAAAAGTCAGGATAGTTGTTACCCTTGTAAGGAAAAAGTATAGTAACTGGAAAGGAACATAAAGAGATTTCTAGCTTCCTGCTAATATTCTGTTTCTCAGTCTGGGTGCTGGTTGTATAAATATTCACTGAGGGAAGATTCATCAAGCTATACATTATATGTACACTTTTTTGCATGTAGATTAAACTTCCACAAAAACATTTTTGAAAGCATTTTTTTTTAAATTGTCCTGGTTTAAGCAACAGATTATATGGTCACCTTAACCAGCATGCAATTAATTTTTGTTCTGAAGACAATATCCTGCCGCTACCCACCCTCATTCCCACCCCTCTGGTTCATGTCAGGGAAAATTTAGAGATCCGAAAATGTATGGCAGGTTGAAAAAGTTTGAAGAATATTTCCCTGGAAGATGGATTCCATTATATCAGCAGTGTATCCTGTATATTGCTTAGTTCCAGTAAGAAAAAAAAGAGCACATTCCCACTAAAGACATTTATAATTTGAAAGTATAGAACTTCATAGGATCACAAAAATGTATGAGATTATCTAATCTATTCTCAGGCAGAAACACATATAAACCTACAAAGACAGATGTGAATTCAGCCTCTTTAAAGCTTTCAGCACAAGATGCCAACTTTCCTGTCCTTTGGTTCTATTCCACAACACCTGACAGCCTTCACTATTAAGATAGCATTCTTTTCAGCTAATCCAAAGTGTGAAGGATTGCTACTTACTAATTTTAGTGCATATATGGATGTCTTATAAATGTTGATTGGTTATATTTCCTTGAGGACACAGAGACTTTTCAGATAATCATTTCTATATTCGGTGGATCTTTTCAAGCCATTTAGTGCAACCAGGTAGACCAGTTGATCCTTAAACAAGGTTCTGCCACTTGACCATTGAGCAAAGTTAGGGGTAATGACCTACACACAGTTGAAAATCTGCATATAACTTTTGACTCCTCCAAAATTTAATTACTAATAGCCTACTGTTGACTGGAAACCTTACCCATAACATAAACAGTTGATTAACACATATTTTGTATGTTATATGTATTATATACGGTATTCTTAGAATGAAATAAGCTAGAGAAAAGAAAATGTTGAGAAAATCATAAGGAAAAACATTTACAGTAGAGTGTGTTTATCAAAAAACATCCACCTGTATGTGGACCTGTACTATGGTTCAAACCCATGCTGTTCCAGAGTCAACTGGAACTTTTTTTTAAGATTGTATTTATTTATTTGAGAGAGAGAGAGAGAGAGAGAGAGAGTGCATGAGCAGGGGGGAGGGGCGGAGGGAGAGGGAGAAGCAGACTCCCAAAACTCGAAACTTGATCCCAGGACTCTGAGATCATGACCTGAGCCGAAGGCAGATGGTTAACCCACTGAGCCACCCAGGTGGCCCTGTCCTTTTTTAAGAGCTAGTTCAAAGTCCGTTCTCATCCCTACTTTATCCTCTCTGAGGGCAGGAATGCGTTTTTCTGTTTTTCCTTGTACCTGAGCCTAGGACAGCCCTGGGCTCAAAGTATATAGATCCATAAGCATGTTTTTTTAACTCTTATTTTGAGATAATTGTAGATTTACATGCAATTCTAAGAAATAATATAGACTTGGGCGCCTGGGTGGCTCAGATGGTTGAACGTCTGCCTTCGGCTCAGGTCATGGTCCCAGGGTACTGGGATTGAGTCCCGCATTGGGCTCCCTGCTCCTTGGGAGGCTGCTTCTCCCTCTGCTTCTCTCTCTCTCTCTTTCCCTCTCTCTCTCCCTCTGTCTCTCATGAATAGATAAATAAAATCTTAAAAAAAAAAGAAATAATATAGACAGAGCCCATATACTCTTCACATAGCTGGTAATATTTGGTGTTACCAATGGTAACATCTTGCATATAACCATAGTACAATATCACAACCACGAAATTGACGTCAATATAATCCACTGACCTAACTCAGATTTCATTAGTTTTATTTGTGTATGTGACCCATAAGTATTTTTAAGATGAATATAAAACACTTTCTGCATGCTGATCAAAGTCTAGGGGAAAAAAATGAAGTCAACTCAAACACATGGTTTCCCCTCTTTATGCTTTTTCTCCTCTGATTCAGTGGCACACCATATATGATTTTCAAGTTATCAAGGAAAGCAAATGCCTCTTTACCCAATGACTTTGTGACCTTTCATCCACACAGTAGAGCCTTTTGCAATTTGTGTGATCAGACAGTAGTTAAATAAAAATGTGGATAATATGAAAATCTAATACATCTCACCATCTTCTGGGTTAACCTCATTTATTACACACACACACACACACACACAGCTGAGCCCTTGCTAGATAGGAGGCATCCTGCTAAGTGCTCCACATGTTTACATTTACATTATAATTCTTAACCTCAACTCTGTGAGGAAGGTACAATTACTATTACCATGACCATTATATAGAGGAGGAAGCTAAGGAACAGAGAGGCTAAGTAGCTTGCTTAATCTTAATAAGTGTTTTAAAATTAATACTATTGTCGTCATCATCATCATCATCCTATCACCTAGGCACTGCCCTCATCTTAGATGAGGGAACTTGAACATCTACATACGAAAAGGGAATACTTGGAATATGTTTGCTTGAAAAGCAAATTATGAACAATAAATCACAAGAGCTTTTTCTCCCCAATCTGGATCCTGTTATATTAAATTTTTCCAAAGTCAAAACTAACCTCTGATATTAGAAGTCAGGAGTAATTGTCATGATTGAGAGAAGTTACAATGGTTACCAGGAAAATTCTTGGATGCCTGGGATGTTGTTTCATGATCGGGTACGTGAGTGTGTTCATGTTATGAAAACATATAACTTATGATTTAGGTATTTTTCTGCATGTATGTGGTTCTTCAATAAAATATTTACCTAAAAAAATGTTCAGCGAAGAATTTTTACTCTTCTAAATACTACAGGAATCACAGAGGAACGTGATAAAACTAAAATCTTTCCCCTTTAAGTGTTAAAACTGGATTTTTAAACCTTTCACATTTACTCAAATGATTTTATATTGGTTGTACACTAGCTTTCCTTCTCCAGCAGCAGTAGCATGAATGGAACACAATTCAATCTTTTACTGTGGATTTGGGGTTACCAATAAAATATACTGTCCTATTACCAGAGGAGAAAGCCCTTAGGGGCCGCAGGCAGGAGAGGAGCTTACTTCTGATTCACATGAGCCCAGGCAATTAGGGTTTTTCAGTCGCTGGGTCTAGTTTAGAGTTCTTCAATCTCCTTTTTTAGTTTCTTGCTCAGGTTAGGGTGCTTACCCTCCCTCCATCATCCTGTATTATCTTTTATTCCTACCAGATTTAAGTTATAGTTCATAAATCTTTATGTTGGCAAAAATTGGAACAGCTGTTAAATCAGGGTGATGAACACATGGGGATCTGTTATGTTACTTTCTGTATGATTGAAAGAGTTCCTAATTGTTTTAAAGTTAAAACAACATCTTTGTAAACTCACAAACCTAATATCGAATTAATCTCTACTAAGTAGGCAGCCTGTGGAAATTGGAGAGGCTCTCATGTGAGTGAGGCAGGGAGTTTTCTGCCTATCCTGGCTATATAGAAGTTCTGCTACATAGTTGACTATCATCAGAATGCTCTCTAGGTAAATGAAGGATAACTGCAAAAAGCTGCATTTGCATAAGGTGTTTACATGTTTTTAAAAATGTATAAGTAACCAAACTATGGTGGACTTCAGGAGAAAAGGGCAATCTTAACAAATCAAACCACATTTCTTAAACAAGAAGCTACTCTCAACAGCTATAAAAACTGCCTGGAGGGCGGAATTTAAATATTTCTTGCTTCTTTGGCTTGGCATTTACCTAGACACCATTCCTGAGGTTCAGCGAGAAGGAAGAAAAAGGTCTCATGAGCCCATGAGGAGGGGAAATGGCATCAAACAGCTACTTGTAACTGAAACAAGGGTTTTCTGTTAGAGGCCCTAAGTTGGCAAGACCATTTTCCCCCAGAAAATGAAGGAAAACATGAACACATATATCGAGAAATACATGTTAAATCTTTATAAAAGAAAAATTATTGGTAGTGGAATATGCTGTTGTGATAAACTTAAAAGGAAAGCAAGGAAGAAGAAAGAAAGAAAGAAAGAAAGAGAGAGAGAGAGAAAGGAAGGAAGGAAGGAAGGAAGAAAAAGAAAGAAAGGAAGGAAGGAAAGGAAAAAGGAAATCAACACCTGTGTTTAATTACTTTTCGGACAAATGAAAGTGAAAATACAGTAACTTGAATTTATTTATTAGAAAATTTCTCAGTTCCCCACTGCCTAATCAATTCAGGAATATGTGAAAATATGTACTCTCTAAGATGTAATCTCTAGTTTGACACCAGCTTTCGATCCATATACCATTACAGAACTATCGATATGCAGGTTTGTCTATATGCAGGCAATGCAAATTTAGAATGTGTCAAAGGGTATGTGGAGAGAGGGGCACTTGGAAGGAGAAATGTCCCCAAACATAGAAAACCATTTGACTCTAGTTCTTCTGTGTTTAAATCTTATGATTCATGAAGGTAGGAGCATGTCTATTTTGTTCCTTGCCATATCTCAGCATTTAACGCACAGCCTGGCACACAGGAGGAACTCATTAAGTGTATGTTGAATAAATAAATTTAATAAAGTACAGTAATTTATTCAGTATTCCCCAGCAAATGAGCAGACCCCAGCAAATGAGCAGATCCTCTTTTAAAATGCACGAATCAAAAACTCAAGACAATCTGTACTGCTGATCCAAGTGTTAGCTCATATAAGACCAAATGGTCCTTTCAAGTAAGGAACAAGGTACTCTACACTTGCGCCCACTTAACAGCTTTACATAAGCTTTACGTGAACCCCCCAAAACAGGTTATTGTTTGAAGTACACTGTAATTTTAAGACACTTATAAATTCTACTTATATATGGGGTACCCATTACACTTTTCTTAACTCTTTGAATAAAGTATTAATTTGACATCCTCAGTATACGTTCTCAGCAATATTATCAACTCATTTCTCCGTTCACCCAAAAATGTACCAGATTGTATCCAAAGACCTCAGGTTTTTATTTTTTTAAAAATTATTTGACAGAGAGAGAGAGCACAAGCAGGGGGAGTGGCAGAGGGAGAGGGAGAAGCAGGCTCCCCGCTGAGCAGGGAGCCCGACGTGGGACTCGATCCCAGGACACTGAGATCATGACCCGCACCGAAGGCAGACGCTTAAGGACTGAGCCACCCAGGCGCCCAAAGACCTCAAGTTTAAACGTAAAAGCAGAGAACCCTTTTAATATAATCTTGGAAAGATTCCTGCAGTGGCTTTTAAAGAGACTCTGAATTCTGAAGCACCGCGGCCCGCACTGCGCTCACGGAGCACCCGGGGCTGGATGGCCTGGGACGCCGTGAACCGCGCAGCAGCGACGCGGGCGGGCTTCCCCCCTGGCACCACCCGCCTCCCGGTAGGTCAACAGGAAAGTCGGGCTTGGCAGTGACCAGCCAACCTTGTCCTCTGCTCCCCTTCATCCAGCACAGTCAGAACTTGTGGTTCTACCACAAGTGACCATCGGATTTCTATCTTCAATCTGACCCCCACTCTCTGCCATGGGCGAGGGTCCCCGGTGTGTCCCAGTCCAATAAAATCTACCTGCCACTGGAAAAAAAAAAAAAAGAATCAAGTTTTGAAACATGGCTGTGTATTCAAATTGTCTCACCGCATGAATATCATGTAACTGAAAACCTTTAGAGAATCAAAATGCAGGAAGGGATTTGGATGATTTGGAAGATTTGTTTTAGTATCCTGGCCCTTAAGCATCTCTTTGAAGTGACTGAAATTATCACAAAGGCAGCTAGATGGTACCAAATGGTGTGTGAAGAGAGAAAAATTCAATTAATTGTTAGACATTTATAAATATCCAGAAATCCTGCATTGTTAGAAACATCAGCTATATTTTCTTATGCCTCATATCAATATTATAACAGATTAGAAGTATCATAACTGGCTCTGACATCACCTGTTTGTCTGACCCTGGTCAGGCATTTATCTCTAAAATTAGGCACTGAACTTCAAATCCCAGCCAGCTTTAAATATTTAGGACTCAGGTTTTCTAAAAGAAAACCATAACTCAGCTCTAACAAACTCAAATGGGAACAACTTGTAGGCAAGGCTACATTTTACTCATTTGTTTTACACAGTGTCTGACATACAGTAAGTGCTTAATAAATGTATGCTAATTAAATAGGATGATATATGAAAACTGAACGAATGAATGAACTTAGAAAAGTACAGCCCAAGTCTGTACAGTTATTTCAAAGCCATTTTGGCCTTTTAAGAAAGTTTCTACAGGAAGAAAAGAAGTTATAACAAAGATTTCTGGTCTAATTTCTTAAAAGAGAAGATTGTTCTACTTTTTAAGGGAAAAATTTTAAATCCCACAAAGTCAAGATAGAAAGCTCTAGCAGAAGTCACTTGTAAACTGGAAGGTATGGACTGGATTTGGTCCACAGATGTGTTTTGTTTGATCAGCACCATGTTCGGGGGTTTTGTTCTGGTTCTGTGGCTGGTTTTAGATTGAACCAGTTTTTAAAAAATCTGGATTCTCTTGGATAATGGGAAGCCCTAGCCACTTTGGGCTGGCATCCCCATACAGCCACAATTCGTTGCAGCTAAGAGGTTTCCTATTTTGTCCAAAGCAGGCACTCTCCAATTCTTTACAATCCCCTCTCCGCCCTCAACACACACACACAAAAGGCATCTCCCTTCTGCTGCATGAGGATCTGACCTTTGGTTAACTGTCCTAATAAAGACATACCAGTGGCTTGACACTAATGTTATTAGGCAACGCCATTTATAATGAAAATAACCCCCTGATGAACGGGGAGAGACAATGAAAAATCTATAAATCCTAATAAGAATGCCAATCTTTGCGCTTCCCAGAGTGCAATGATAACTGTTATATCCTGTGTTGGTTTCGTACGTCTACCATAACAAATTACCAAAAACTGAGTGGCTTCAAACAACAGAAATGTATTCTCCCACAGTTCTGAAGGCCAGAAGTCCAAAATCAAGGTGTTGGCAGAACTGGTTCCTTCTGGAGGCTTTGAGGCAGAATCCAGTCCATACTTCTCCCCTAGCTTCTGGTCGCTGCTAGCAATTCTTGGTGTTCCTTGGCTTGTAGACACATCATTCCAATCTCTGCCACCATCTTCACATTGCCTTCCCCTCTCTGTCTGTGTTTCATGTCTTCTCTTTTCTTTTATAAAGTCACAAGTCATTGGATTGAGGCCCCACTCTAAATCAGGATGATCTCATCTTAAGATCCTTAACTTTACATCTGCAAAGACCCTACAGTCACATTCACAGGTCTGTAAGATTAGGAGTTGGACATGTCTTTTTGGGGGCTACTGTTCAAATCCTTGAATACCCCCTGCAGGGACACTGGAGACCAGGTCTGTAGAGTATTACAAAAGGTCCTGGCTCCTGTGGGGCATGAGGACCTTAAGCTCTGATCCCACCAATGCAGATCTTGTCTCTTGATGTCTGAACTGTCACCTGGAGAGGCTGGTTTAGGGAGGGATATATGGCTGCTACACAAACTATTGCAGAAAGGGTTCCCACTGAAAAAGAATACCAAACGCTACCCTGGCAGGAAGCTCTGGTTCCTGTCCTACATCCTTCTGAGTATGCTGGTGCCCAGTATGGTCTTGGCAGCCTTGTGTATCTGAATGTCTAGTTGAACACAGGAAGACACTGGTGAGTGCTACACCACTTCTCCTATTTACTTTATAAGCCATCCTTGTCGGTATGGCCCCTGGTTTAGAGGACTGGCCAAACTTTCATTAATTTCATTTCATTTCATTAATATTTATCGAATGCTGATTATATGTTCGGTAACATTCTACACACTATGGATATAGCAGTGAAGAAAACAGACAAGGGAGTTTATATTCTAGTGGAAGACAGACAA
This sequence comes from Zalophus californianus, assembly GCF_009762305.2. NCBI lineage: Eukaryota > Metazoa > Chordata > Mammalia > Carnivora > Otariidae > Zalophus > Zalophus californianus. The sequence goes on along the minus strand of NC_045597.1, from coordinate 134,987,476 downwards.
TGAATGAATAAATAACTTAAACAGTCAATGGTCAGAGTCTGGATAACACTGTATTCTGAGTTTGGAGTATATATAATTTTCTAAAGGATTGGATGAGAAGTATGATAGGAAAAGAGGAATCCAGGATGACTGTATGAACGTCCAAAAAGGATGAAGCTACCATTTACTGAGAGAGGGAACCTGTATGATGAGTGGTTTTGGAGGTGTGAAGATGGAGAGTTGAGGTTTGGACATGTCTATTTGACATCCAAACAGAGAGTCTGAGTAGACAGATGGATATGTGGGTCTGGAGTTCCGGGGAGAGGTCCAAGCCAAAGGCATAAATATCAGATTCAGCGAATAGATAGTGTTTAAAGCCACGAGACTGGATGAGATCACCAAGGGTATGAGTGCATCAAGAAAGGAGAAGTGGTCAGAAGACTGAGCTTTGGGCACTGTAAATTTAAAGGATCAGGGAGATGAAGAGGAACCAGCAAGGGACACTGAAAGGCATAGCCAGTGAAGAGAATAGAGCCAAGAGCACCATCTTAGAAGCCAAGTGATAGAAGTGTCCCAGGGAGGTCAGTTACACCAAATGCTGCTTTCTGATCAGGCAAGATGGAGGGCTGAGAATAGACCACTGGAATTAGCTCCATGCTTGCCAATGGTAACTGTGTGAAGAGCAATTTTGGGGATGCCTGGATGGCTCCGATGGTTAAGCGTCTGCCTTCAGCTCAGGTCATGATCTCAGTGTCCTGGGATCGGTCCTGCATGGGACTTCCTGCTCAGTTGGGAGCCTGCTTCTCCCTTTCCCTCTGCCGCTCCCCCTGCTTGTGCTCTCTATCTGTCTGACGAATAAATAACAAAATCTTTAAAAAAATTAATAAAAAAAAGAGGAATTTTGAAGGAGCAGTGGAGTGAAAGCCTGACTGGAGGGGGTTCAAGAGAGAATGAGGGAGAGGAATTGGAGATACTTTTTTGTCAATACTTCAGGTGTTGACAAAAATTTCCAAAAAGTTCTGTGGTAAGGCAAGCAGAGAACTGAAACAGTAGCTGAAGGGGGTACGTTAAGAGTGTGGTTGGTTTTTAAGATGACAGAAATTACGACATGTTGGAAATAAGCCAACGGTGGGGAGAAAGTGAATGATGCAGAAGGAAAAAGGGAGAACTGATGTCTTTAGGTAAGCAAGAGAAGGCACAGTTCATACTTGGGCGGCAAGATTCAAACGTGCCTGAGGCCTTTAGAGTAAAGATGCATTTCCAATATTATAATATGATGCCTGTTCTTCCCTAATAAATCAGTGCTGCCAAACTGGCTAAACAGGATAATCACTGAGGGGGAAGGGAGCGCACTTTTACTTTAGATTATCATTATCATCACGGATGAGTAAAACTGCATTTTGTTACTAACAATTTAATGATGGTACAGAACTAATCACTCCTTCATTCAATAACGATTTATTCGCCTACCATCTGCCAGTTCTAGGTGTTTTTTAGGTGCCAGATATACAACAGTGAGCAAAATAATCATTTCTAAAACATTTTTATTAGTTACATTACAAAGAGATCTGCGTGTATTTATTTATAACAAAAAATGTGTCTTGGGTTGCCTTGAATTGGGTCCTTATGCTTTGTGAAAACCTTCCTTTCCTTAAAGTTGGTAGGTTTTATTACCAGTGGTGCCCCCACGGCTGGTTTTGGAGTAGGTATCTGGGGCACTTTCCCCACTGTCTTCTTTGCCATGCTCTACCCCAAGAGCCTCTTCAAATACACTTAAGTGGACTTGGAATGTGGTCAGTTTTAGATGCATTAATAGGATATACCAACTGCCTTTTAAGAACCACTCAATTTCTTTTTCTTAGTCTTTTAAATGTTACTAAAATGTAGTTATATTCCCTCACAAAGCCACCTTGAGATCATTATACGATTCAATTTCTCTCCCTCCAGTTTATACAGTAAATAGAATTCTACATGTGGAAAAGGAAGGAGTATAGAATTGCTGAGACTTCTATTCACCAAATTTATATACTTGAATTTTCTACCTTTTACCAAATAACACATTCCACCTTGCTGAACCTTTTAAAAGGTCAACTGCCATTTTGAGGGGGTTTATTTGTTTCAATCTTTTCTGTAGCCTTTTTTTCAAGGGCTCTTTCTCTGATTTCCTGGCAGTGAACTTACTTCTTGGGAAACATTCCTTTCAGAAAAGCACAAAGCCTCTTCTAAAGTTCTTTGAAACTCTTCCTCATTCACGTTTACTAGACATCCCACTCGTTTAAAATTTTATTTCAGTTTTAGATATCCTATCATCTGCTATGCTCCATTTTAGAATACATGTATTTCCCAAAATTTATCTGGACTATGTGTGTGTAGGTGTCTGTGTGCCCCCATACACACACGGACATTTATTTTGTAATTTTTATGCTTACTCCAGAGCTTACTGCTTAAAGGTGTTTCACAAGACTCTCACTTGTTCTCAAATGGTTTTAAGTACTGTTTAGTGTTTGTGTATTGTATTTGTAAAGCATTTTATGCCTAGAGTAATAATTGTAATTTAGCCTTCCCTTCTTCATCTCTAAATATTTGTGCATCACAAACTCAATTGCATCCTGTTCATTACTAGGGATCTGAAACAGCAAAACCTAAAAATTTCCCTCCTGAAACAATTACACACAGTAAAAAAGCCCGTTTTAACATGGCTAGTCTGTAATGCATGTTTCCCTCCTGGAGCCTTCCTGCTGCAGTACCTAGAAGGTGCTGGCCCACCGAGATTTGTAAAAATTCAGGACTACTATGCGTGTGTCTGTCTGTAGGAAAAAGCTTATGTTTATGTCAATTAAATGCATTATCTGATTAAAGTGCTTTGCAAGTCTGGAATCCAAATAGTAAACAGGATGGGGAATGTTGACAGGACAAACATTCCAAAACTAATACAAATACCATAACTAAGCTTTAAGAAAACAAGGTTTGCATAAAAGCAACAGATGAAAATTTCCAAAATATCCATTTACATGTTTTTGGGTTCTATTTTTTTTTTTTTTTTTAGATTTTATTTCTTTATTTGACAGAGAGAGACACAGTGAGAGAAGGAACACAAGCAGGGGGAGAGGGAGAGGAAGAAGCAGGCTTCCCGCTGAGCAGGGAGCCCGATGTGGGGCTCGATCCCAGGACCCTGGGATCATGACCTGAGCCGAAGGCAGATGCTTAACGAATGAGCCACCCAGGCGCCCCAGAATAGGAGAATCTTAAGCAGGCTCCCCTAAGTGGGGCTTGATGTTAGAACCCTGAGATCACAACCTGAGCCGTAATCAAGAGTGGGACGGTTAATGGGCTAACCACCCAGGCGCCCCTCCATTTACATGTTTTTGCCCAAAAGTGAGTATGAACAGATTAAGAAAAGCCCGAAGTTTAGAGAAACTAGAAAACTCTAATGGACTCTAACATGAATAAAGAATTTCAAGGTGTATTTTAGATGAAGTTTTTTGCTTCTCTTAAGGATATTTTGCCGAAAGTAAGTAAGTATATTGCCATAAAGGCAGAGAATTGAACCTTGAAAACAAGGCCACTGAAAACATACCATTTCCATGGGTAAGGCTTAACTGCTCAGTGCCTTGGTTTATTCTTTTTTTTTTTTAAGTTATAAGGATTTTATTAGTTCATTTTATTCCAAATATCTTCTTGAACCACATTTACTTTTAGGAGTCACATTATGAAAAAATAGGCCAGATGGCCTGAGATGTTTTTCAGAGCTCCTCTCAAGACGGTGAAAAGAAATCAAAAAGAGAAGATCTCCCCAGTTCCAGTCAGGCTGTGTCCATATGTGCAAATAGAACCATTCCCAAATAGTTTCCAACTAAAATTTTATTTTCAATAATCATCTGTTGCCTGTCTTCCTGGTGATGGGATGTAGTGAGGGCACTGTTTCAGGGCCACCAGATGGTGTCCTCATGTAGATGGACAGTTCCTGCTCAGGTCCACTGGAAGGGAACGGGGAAGTACATTGTTTATGGCAATAATAGCCTTGGTTTATTCTTAAATACCTGTGAAAGAACGCAGTTAGTGGGCATACAGAAAGCACTCAATAAACGTTAGTGACCGTTTTGTGACTGTCTCCTCTTTGGTCAGTCAGGAAACAACTAGTATCATCTGTGTTTCCTTACTCTCACAATTATGAGAAGACTCTGGAAAGTAGGAGCTGCTCTGAAGTGCTGGTTGGAAGAGATGAAGAGACTTTCTACTATTGTGAGCAAACAGAAGATGTTGACAGCTCTGACCACACTTAAGGGCTCCACCACGAGGGAAAGAGCATTTCTGATGACAGCGACTTTGGAACTTGGGTATGTTTTTCTCATTTTCGGTCAGTGGCAAAATAACTGGGACTTACGTAACAAAATAACTTGGCTGGCTGATGGCCCTCGCACCCCCATGCCCATCGCACCCCAGGTGAACTAAGCATGAGCAACGCCTGCCCCTGTATCCCAGGGTGGAATGATGCTGGCCACACCTGCTGAAGGCTGCCACACACGTTTTACATGGAAACAAAAATCTTTTCTTTGGGAACAAGGCCGGAGCTCTTTTGTTTTCTCGTTTGTTTTAGAGAGCCAGATATTGGGAGAAAAGGCGACCTGCTCAGAGACAAGGCTTAGAGGTTTCAGCCGGTGGGCACCTCTTTCTGAAGCCTTCATGCTTCTCTCCATTATTTTCTGAGCTCTAACCCCCGCCCACCGCTCTCTACCGTCTTCTAAATACTTTATCTGCCAGGCCTTGGCTTCACTTTTTGAAAACTGGCTGCAAATAAATGGTGCTTGCACCACTAGCTAGAGCTTCCTCCAGCCCAAAAGCAAAGGAAGGAAACTGAACACTTAGCAGCACTACAGAACCACAGTAAAAACTGCCACAGGGGCGCCTGGGTGGCTCAGTCGTTAAGCGTCTGCCTTCTGCTCAGGTCATGATCCCAGTGTCCTGGAATCGAGCCCCGCATCGGGCTCTCCGCTCAGCGGGGAGCCTGCTTCTCCCTCTCCCTCTGCCTGCCACTCTGCCTAGTTGTGCTCTCTCTCTGTCAAATAAATAAATAAAATCTTAAAAAAAAAAAAAACCTGCCATAGGTTGGGGGGGAGGGGGCCCACAGAAAAAAGTACAAGCTTCCATTAATAAAATAAATCTTGGGGATGTAAGGTACAGCATGGTGACTACATTAATAATATTATATTGTATATTTGAGCCGTCGCTAAGAAAGTAGAACTTAAAGATTGCTAAGAGTGTACATCTCCAAAGTTCTCATCACAAGAAAAAAATGTGTAGCTATGCGAGCTGGTGGATGTTAATTAGACTTACTGTGGTGACCATTTCGATTTATAAATCCTATATATATAATAATACACATGTTATACACATGAAACATATAATGTTATACGTCGATTATGTCCCAAAACAAAAACAACATCTGCCATCAACTGAACCCTCCCTCCCGGTCAGCCTCATCCCGGAGAGTGCAGGCCCGAAGCCGGCTTGTCCGGGCCAAACATGGACACAGCAAACCCCAGGATGTCTCAAGCACAAGCTCCTCTGGGAGCCAGAGGGCCGCAGGTCCCACCTGACATCTCGGGCCGATGCAGGGGCCAGCGCCCAACAAGAAGGCCCGCAGGGGAAATTTCGCTGGTCGCCAGCCACAAAAACAAGTTGGGCTAAAGTCTGTCCAATGACCAGGCAGGGAAGCCTAACACCCTTTTGAGTCCTGGAGGCTGGACTGAACTGAACGCTCTAGGAGGAGTGAAACCAGAGCTGATGCTTTACTCACCCTTCACTCAGGACTGAGGCTGGGACAGGAACAAATTCTCGCCCCACCGTCTCCCCCGTTGCCTTTCTCTCCTAATCTGCAGCTCTGAAGAAAGTTCAGAGAAAGACCTCGCCTAAAGAGCCTCTCTGCGCCAGTGATTGCGCAGGCTCCGTCCACAGGAGCCGATTTTCGGGGCTAAGGGGCTAGGGACGCACGGCACTGCAGCCTCCCTCCTCCGTTCCGGCTTCTGGTGTCAGGGGGTGCCTCAAGTGCACCCCGGCCACTCGCAGCAAAGAGTTAACCAAGTGGGGCCAGCGTAGCGGGCCACCCGCCCGACTGCAGCGCTGCTCAGCCGCACCCCCCCCCGCCCCGCCCCGAGGCGTCTGGCGGCGATCCCCGGGCCCCGCGCGCCGCCCCAAGGCCGCCACTGCACGCTAGCCCACGTCGGCCGAGTCACGGGTCTGCGCGCCCGCGGCCCCCCGACTCCATCCCGCCGCCGCGCCCCGCCGTCTGGGCGCCCCGGCACGCTCCGCTCGCGGCTCCCAGCCCCGCGCACCCCGCGGGCCCCGCGCTCCCCTTTCGTCCCCTAGCTCGCCCACGTCGGCCCCAAACGGCTGAGAGCGATCGGTCCTGGACCCCGGCCAGCGCGTCCCTCCCCGCTGCCTCCCAGGAGGTGCCCAGTACCGATGCCCTGGATGAAGACGAAGCCAGTGACCATGAGCACCGGGTGCCAGTTAAACTCGAGCATGGTCCCATCCCAGCCGAGTCCCTCCCGGTAGTGGAGGACCCAGATGAGGGTGAAGATCACGGACAGGAAGCCGACGAGCAGCGCCGACACCAGCAGCCCCAGAAAGCCCTTGTAGCCGTCCATGGCCATCAGAGCCCCATACTCCGCGCCGCGACAGCCACACGAACTCTCTGCCAGGCAGCGGCGGCGGCCTTAGGGCTCTGACTCCGGGGCGGGACGCGGGCTTCCACTCCTGGGAGCTGCCTCCGCCCGGGAGGAGGGGCTTCCTCGCCAGCCCACTGGAAGCTAGGGGCCGCCTCCTGGCCCGGCATCCGGTAACCGATCCAGTTTGTTGTTCAGAACGAGAGCTGGAAGGATTCCATACCCACCGCTTGCTTTGAACTCCACCCGTGTCTTTTACTTATTTGTGGGATGATGAAGGCAGTGGGGCTATAGCTAGGTTATGAGAAGAGAGGTCAGGATTGTGTGTTGATTTTGATTAACGGCGCCTCCTGAGCCCCAGCCTTGAGGACTGGCAGTCTTCAATTCCTGCCAGGAAGGTGCCAAAGAGGCCCTACTCAGCAAGGAAACTCTTTGCAGTTTGCGCTTTAGAGAGGAAAGACAGACATCTCCTGGACCCCAGATTTGCCTATATAGTGTGATAAATAATGGATTTTAAAAGTGCCCACCTACACAAATTAATTTGGACCAAAGCCCCACTTTGGTGAAGTGAAGCTTCACTCTTTGCCGTCTTTCCAGCATTACTGTTACCCTTCTCCATTAGACTGTTGTCTGTTGCTGTTAAAACGTGGTTCTGGCTGTTAGGGCTTCTAGAATGCGTTTGGGAACATTCACTTCTAGCCCTCTCCTGTAGCTCATCTCCAAGGACCGGCGTACCATATTGTCTTGTTGCCATTTTGAAAGACCTTCGGATGTGCAGGTGGTGTATGGAAGTGATTCTCAACAGAAAATACCGATTTTAAGCCAAGGAAGTAGGTGTCAAGACCTGGTAGTAGGGCAGGATTAAGGGTTAAGAGTAGGAAGCTGCAGACTTCACCTGTGTCTTATTTTTCCCTTGGCGGAGAGAGGAGGAGAGGGAGAATAAGCACATGGAAAAGAAGGACCCCTCCCCGCAATACAAGGCTTTCCGTGGTCTGGCCCAGCCTCACCCTCCACTCTCATCCTTTCACACCCTGACAGGCCCTGATTTTCATGGCTATAAACTTCTCATCTAGCTCCTGACCCCTCTACTCACATCCTTGCCTCTGAATTTTCCTGACCCCATCTCCACCAAGACATCGTCTCTGAATCTGCCCTTGCCTCTGTTTTATGCCTCCACTCACCCACCTCCCCATCCAATGCCTCTCTGCTTCATTTTTATCAAGCTGTGATATAATCTTCTGTTCCTGGGGCTGTCTCCACTCCCCAGGCTGACCCCTTGAGAGTACTAACTGATTTATCATTTTATTCTTCCTTGGCATATAGTAGTTACTCAGTAAATGAATCAGATTGAGTGTGTAAGGGTCCTGGCCAGAAACAGATGACACATTCCAATTGGGCAATTTAATAATGAACAGGACTATTTGCAAAGTTGTGGGCAGGGTGCAGGAAACCACAAGTGTTTGGCAATGCCTAGGCCTGAAGGGAAGAGGGTTACTGGAATCCAGAGAGAGAGAACTGTGTAAAAAGGGCAGTCTGACTGAGGTTCTGGCCTTGAGTTGGGGATGCAGCCAGCCTGCAGCAACCTCACAGGGAGGAAGAATGAGAGGCAGGATGAATATGCCTGTCTTACTCTCTTTCCCTCCAATCTCCTCTCCTCCAGGGTCTCAGATGGCTGACGCTTATCAGAAGCCAGAGGGTAGTTGATGCAGTCTATATAGGTCAGCCTTCCAGGACACACAGCAGGGTGGAAAAGGGTACAAGTAAACCCGTAGGAATGAACAGAAACTATCACCGAATCTTCCAGTTTTATTTTTTTACTTTTTTGGTTCCTGAGTGCTACAAACTTTCCCTGTTTAATTTTATACTGTTTCTCCTCCTTTGTGATCTTCAACTAGTAATTCTTTAACAATGTCATTGTGTCCCTATTCTCCCTTAAAGTAGCTATTCCTTGTCCCCAGTTAACTTCTTCACCTCCTTAACGCTTTTTCTCCACTCTTGAGTTTATTTTGCTCCACAGAAGCAGCAAATAAGAATCTCTGGGATTCCAGATTCCATTTAACAAAACATCTCAGGAGAATGAAAACATGGCCAAATGGTACAGATGGTGTTGAATTATCTTGAATTTAACAAGCTAAACTGAGAGGATTTCAACTTTTAAGTTGTTCTTGTAAAAAGTTCAGAAAGAATAGAAAACCAGTGAATCAGGGAAGTAGTCATTAGTAAAAGTTTATTTATTGTGCACACAGCAAAAAGACAGTTTGCAAACTAGGAGCATTCAAACCAAAAACATGGAATGAGGTTCAAGGGTACAGGTATATTGTTATAAAGCAGCCTATGTGGTAAGAAAGCAGTGACTATTCATTTTGCACAGTGATTTTTTTTTTTTAAGATTTTTAAATTTATTTTTCTGACAGAGAGAGAGAGAGAGAGAGCACAAGCAGGGGGAGAGGCAGGAGAGGGAGCCGAGCAGGGAGCCGACGTGAGGCTCGATCCCAGGATGCTGGGATCATGATCTGAGACAAAGGCAGACACTTAACTACTGAGCCACCCAGGCGCCCCTCACAGTGATTGGTTTTAATATTAGATTTTCATAAAAGGGAATTGATCAGTGGTTATTTCCTATCAATCCTGAGAAACAGTCCAAGTTTTGGTTATGATTTCCAGAGGCATTAGCCAGAAATGACCTCTGTCAAATTACTCTTACAAAATGAGCTAAATTAAGCTTTGCTTGTATGACTAAACTGGTTTTGTCTGCTCAGGTAATTTTCAAGCCTGGTCTCCATTTGTTTCTTAACATCCTTTAAGGACCTAACTAATAAAACTTGTCACTTGAGAGGAACATTTTTAATAAATATTGTTGTGGCTTAGTATTAACTTTTTTAAACAAGAGTTGTTCAATACTAGAAGTTTCCCTTGGGAGATGGTAAACTATTTGTCACCAAAGTCAGACTAGATAATCTGTCAGCAATGCTATCAAAGGGATTCCTGATGTTTGTGGGGGAAGATGGAGGGTAGGGTGGGGCAATGAACACCAGAGGATAGCCTTCCTAAAAATCCTGTGATGCTTCAAGCATGCACATGTCGGCATAGATTTGTTTTGTTTTGTTTTGTCCCTGGCAGACACAGAATGCAGAGTAAGGAGATAAGACCTGAAGGGACGGGGAAAGAAAATCCAATCCCCACTCACCATGAGATTAGGAACCATGTGTCCTATATGCCATTTATCTATTGAACTTCCATGAGGCATTGTTGCATTTCTTTTGGTGCATACAGAAGTCCACTATTCTAATGTAAAGTGTAAGTTGTGCCTAGTAGTTTGCTTTGTGAGATAAGTGGACCATTATTTAAATTTTCAAATACTGACTGTGTGTTGGTTACTCTGTTTGCCCCTCCATTCTCTATCCTTCTTTGTCTTGCCTTCTGCCCTGGCAGGCTCCTTGCTCATTGGCTTCCAATGGGCTTTGACCAATGTGCTGAAGACGATTAGAGGGCAGGAAGAAAGAGAGGTCAACCTTTTCTTTTTTTTTTTTTTTTAAATATTTTATTTATTTATTCATGAGAGACAGAGAGAGAGAGGCAGAGGGAGAAGCAGGCTCCCAAGGAGCAGGGAGCCCAATGTGGGACTCGATCCCAGGACCCTGGGATCATGACCTGAGCCGAAGGCAGACGCTTAACCATCTGAGCCACCCAGGCGCCCGAGGTCAACCTTTTCATCTCTCCCTGCCTCCTTCCCAGGCCATGGTTTTTGCAGTGGTTGCATTCCTTTGCCACAACAATGTTTGGATGACCCCTTTTCCACAGCTGTAACTCTCCCAGGGTCAGGTAACACCATGCCCACTGGCTTATACAGGCCCATGTGTTGCCTGTCCCTTGTCTTCACCGTTCCTTGTTGGGTTTTCTTAAGTCTGTTTGCACCTCTGTAAATACTCCCTTTATTACACTGTCTTCAATGAAACCTTTGTGCAAACCAGCTGTTTCCTCCAGGACCCTGACAGACAAGTAGAAAAATTATCTCACCTAATACTACTGTTCCCCTAGCTCCACCTAATTGTCTATGCCTTCTTAGGACATATTATGAAAGGAGGAATATACGAAACAGGAAAAAAACCACCAGCAGGAGGAATGAGCTCAAAGATCTTCCTGTTCTCCCTTCTATTAGACAAGAGATTTGGGGATCAGAAGGCTGTCTCAGTGACTCACAGCTGATACCCTGACCCATGATGTAAACCAAGCTCAGGCAGTGGTCAAAGGCTCCTTAGCGAAATAAAGCAAGGATTATGACTTTGAAAGAACAAAAACACATGTTAATGAGAGGAAGATACTTCCCCATGTGAGGCTAGACTGTGTTGTCTTTGTGGGAAAAAATGAATGTCTGCTTTGCTGAGATGTTTCTCCTCTAAGGGAACTGGTGAGGAGATTAGCTCCAGCTCTAGCTGTAGGGAGACTGGCGGAGGAATCAGCCTCTATTATCTCTCTAACTCAAGAGGCTCTCAGAATCTACCTGCTCCCAAGAGGGCAGAGCTGGAGTAAAGACAGATTTCATGTCAGGAACCCCAGTTTGGGGAGAGGTAGAAAGTAGCTCCCCTCCTGAGGGAACAGAATGGTACAACAGCCTGGGAGGCCGACACAAGAAGAGGAAGATGTCTGGGGAGAACAGAGGAAGTGAGGAAAGCACCTTAAGAGGTGCCCAATCAAAAGGCCTAACTCAATAAGGGTCTCTTCCCCCTGGAGTGTTGGGAGGGGTGTTGGTCAGATCAAGGCAGTACTTTTGTTCGCCCGCTCTACACTGCTCTGTAAGATCTGACCCTTCATTTAATTTTTAAAATTGCTTCCATCATCATCCCATGAGAGTTTTGGGAGTTTGGTGAGGCAGGAAGTCCTTGGAAAAGGGATTAGTAACTCTTTCTAATCATCTTGCCTTCTCCTAACCATCTGGCAAAAAAAATGTATTACAATGATCCTACTCTGGCCCTACCTCCTCAGCCCAGACTTTAGTAGGTGGAGCCTCATCCCGGGCAGAATCTGGCCTTTGTCCAGGCAGGAGAGAAATAGGATTCAATTCTCTGATTCCCCAAATCTCATTGGCCACCTTTACTCCATAGATTAGCACGAAATAACCAGTTGAAGAAAAAAAGAATGGGGCCTGGTCATACCCAGGCTCAATTTACTTTATAGCCCTCCTCCCCACACGAACTTAGAAACCCTAGATTAAAATATAAACTTCGAGGTGAGAATTTGGTCTACCTTATTTGCTGCTGCTCTTTTAGGGTCTGTGTTCTAAAACTGTGCTGAGCTTTGTTGTGAATGGGTGCGTTTGACACACAGACACACGAAAAGGACTGCCATGAAGGAAGAAGTTACTTTTTTATATTCATAGTCCCCTGGGAACAGGAGGCACTGGAAGTACTGCATGCCCCTCAGGGCCACACCGCGTCCCCGGGAAAGCACCAAAACCAGATGAGCAGGCGGATAGGGGAACTGCAGCCTGGACACTTTATTGCGGTTTTTTGAGGGAAGGAATGGGCGAAGCAAGGTAAGCAAGTGGAACAGACTCAGGATTGGATAGTCTGAATAATTTCCGTGGGTTCTGGTTGATAGGGGAGGTCCCCAGTTGTCCCGTCCCTGGCCCTGGATTGTTTAGGGCAGGGGATGGTGCCCAGGACGTACTAGAATTTGATAAAAGCTGGGTAGGGGAATGGACTCTGTACATATCAGAGGTGTGCTGGCAGGCAAATTGTTATCTCCTGAGAGGGGCAGTCCCCATGTCCACAGGGCCCCAGATGCCAGAGCATCAAGAACATGGAAAAGAAGAAAATAGTTACTACAGCCTTGGACAATTGCTGACAGAGAAAAGGCATTTAAGAACACATTCGTGGACTGCCTGACTAGAAGGTTAGATTGGAGAGCCTAAGATCAAGTCAGAGAATTTGCAAGGGAAGGAATGTTCTAAAACAATTTTCTTCCATCTCAACCAGATTTTATAAATGCATCGGACTATTTAGGTGGGACATCAAAGTATGTTAAAAATTGGGTTATATTATTATTAATGAGTAGTCAAACATCATTTTACCTTTGGAGAACTTTATTGGATGCTTCCTTGTTTGGCATTGAAATAACAGGAGTTAAGCTATCCAATTTTTTTAGGGGGGTTCACAGACAGAAGGTTTCAGAAATATATTTCTAGAATTTTGACTCATGGATCTCAAGATCTTATTGAAGTTTGAAGGAATCATGCATTTCCAAAAAAGAACTCTGAAAGTAGAACACAGAGGCTCTCTTACTTGATCAAATATTTGGCTAAATAACTTTTTTTTTTTTTCCTAGGCAAAGAACTTTATTAACCTTGTTTCAAACTTTATTCCCAGGCTTCTTCAGCTTAAATAGCTGCAAAGAATGAATTGTGTACAAGCAAAAACTGAAAAGAGCTGCAGTGTCCAAGGGGCTTGGGCTTAAAAATATTAGAGATCTAGATTTTATCAGATCCATGAACAAAATTTTAAAAAGCAGTCATAATATAAAATAGCAGCTCCCAGTAACTTCTTCAAGTTTTATGTTCTTCAGAAGTTGACTCAATTCAGTTTGCTTCATTCTTAGAAGCTTCATCAAAATTCTCCACAAGATCCGGAACTTCATCATCATCACCCTCTCCGGTAGCAAGTGGTGCTTTTCCATCCACAGATTGTTTGGGCAGAGCTTCAGCCAGTCTTCTTAAACTAGTCAGACTGTCTGCACCAAGTTGGTTTAAGATACTGGGTAGCATTTCTGTCAGCTGCTTTGTCTCAGCATGGCCTGTAATGGTGAAAGTGTTCGCTGCCAGGGATGCCTGAACTTTGGGGTTGTTAAAATGGATCACTGTTCCTTGGTTTGTGAACATATTCACTTCTTCAATACCAGAGATATTGTTTACCCCTAACTTCTTTAAGGAGAACTGAAGTTTTTTATCATCTGCTGTAGCCGTTCTGTGAACCACCTTCTTCTTTCGGCGAGCAGTTCCTTTCCCACCAATGCGCACTTGTGCTTGCAGCTTGGCGAGTTTCTCCTGGTTCATGATAGTTTCTTTCACCTGAGGCTCCTGTCCTCGCTTGGCTAAATAACTTTTATCTGCAAACAGCTTAAACTGACCTTACTGGATCTCGGGAAGAGATTATAATTTCTGTTAGAAATTCTTAAAGAAAAAAAAAAGATTTATTCATCCATTTGAGAGAGAGAGAGAGCAACCCCGAGGGAGGGGGAGGATGGGGAGGGCAGAGGGAGAGGAAGAGAGAAAATCCCAAGCAGACTCCCCGCTGACCGTGGAGCCAGACTCAGGGCTCAACTGGGGGCTCTGGATCCCACAACCTTGAGATCATGACCTGAGCCAAAACCAAATCAGACGCTCAACCCACTGAGCCACCCAGGCGCCCCCCCTCAGAAGTTCTTTTTAAAGAGAAAACCAAATGGTATAAGTCCAAATTTTTTGTTCCAAAAATAATTTAGCTTGGCCTCTGTCATTTATATGTTGCCTCCAAGACTATATCCTTGAGATCCCAGTCAACAGGAAGTTGGAATGAGGAAGCAGGCATTGCTCTGGGGCTTCAATCTGCTACCAGCTTGCCGTACAATCAGACAATTTACAGGGGCCCAAAACTGGGCTGCAGTTTGCTAATCTGCGCCAGGACGGCTTGGAACTAGATCAGGGTCTGTGCGTAGGATCTGGACGGGGGGAGAACTGCACCTTTATTTTCCCTAACCCACTAGTATTTGCAGTGGCTATGACTGTCACCAATAGAAATCACTCATATTTTTATGTCTTATTAAGAATTGTTACAGATATCTCAGTGTATCACTTAGCTCAGCACTTTCCAGAGTCACAGCAGTTATTAGACCTGCAGCAGATCTTATTAATGCAGCAGTAACAAATCACATATACTAGCATATCACAATTTTCTTTTAAACTGTGATTAACTCCTTTTTTAATGTAATTGGTTTTCTTTGTAATCTTTTTTTTTTTTTACATTTTATGCATTTTAAAACAATATTCGGAGAAGAGGTCCGTAGGTTTTATTTAGCCTGCCAAAGGAGTCCACGGTACACAAAAGATTGAGAACCCCCGAGTTAAATGACCTCTAAAGCTTATTTTTGCCTTTTTTACCCAAAAATCCAGGGGAAGGCTGTCAACTAAATCCAACTCACATCTTACAAAGTACAGTCAATCACCATCCTACTGTGATAGGAATGTAAAAAACAATAGTTGAAGAACTTGATACATCTCTTAGGAAGCCAAACTAGAAAAACCTTGGATCCTCTTAATCCAGAGCTATTGTTAAATGCTGAGTTGTCCTGAGTGTCACACTTCCTCAAGAATAAAGCCGGTCTCTTGATTGTTTAATCTTTATTTACTGATGTGTTCTATAAGCATAGCCAGGCCAGGCAAGAGTGTCAAACAGACCTTGTTTGTCATGGGTATCCTGTTGCCCCCTCTTTCAATACCTTTCTCCCCCTCTCTTGGCTGTTCTTCTTCCCAGCACCCACATTATGTACAAGAACCCCCGACACTCAGACCTTCCTACCACCGTCAAGGTCCCCAGATGGGAGACTTAACCTTCCTTTACTCTCTATCAATATGGAGTGATTGCACGTCTCTTCCATGCTGAGTATTGATGGTTGATGGTCATACTAACACCATGAGAATTACTAATGCTTATTGACAATTTAGTATGCCCCAAGCATAGTTCTATGAACTCTCCATGTATTAAATAATTTGATTCTTAAAACAACCCCATTTTTTATAGATGGGGAAACCGAGCCACAGAGAAGGTAGTCAACTTGTCCAAGTTCCCACAGCAAAGAGGTAGTGGGATTGGGATTCAAACTCCAGTAGTTTGGCTCTATTCCTGCACTTGTAGATATCATGCTAAACTGCCATGATTTATTTAACAAATTCCCTGTTTGTTGAATTGTCATTTATGTTGCTTACAATGTTTCACTACTACAAAATTGCCTTCATGAATGTCTTTATACATAAATAATTGTAGATTTCTGGCTGTTTCTTTAGGGCAGATTCCTAAAAGTGAAAGTACCAGGTTAAAATTTTTTAACCAGATTGCTTAATAATCCTACAAATGACTGTAGCAATTTGACCAGAACTGTATGATCATGTCCCTTCACATCATTGCCAATAAAGCGTATTATTGTTCTGTATTTTAAAAATGTTTGGGGGCGCCTGGGTGTCTCAGTCTGTTAAGCGTTTGACTCTTGATTTCAGCTCAGGTCATGATCTCAGGGTTGTGAGATTGAGCCCTGCGTGGGGCTCCATTCCTGGCGTGGAGCCTGCTTAGGATTCTCTCTCTGCCCCTCTCCCTCTGCTCCTCCCCCTCCCAAATGTTTGCCAATCTGACGGGCATCACATGATATCTCATTATAATTTGCATTATACAATGTAGCATTTCTCATGTATTAATTGTTCATTTGTATTTCTTCTTTTGTGATTACTTGTTCCTCTCCTTTGACCATTTAAATAAAATTTTGTGTAGGGCTGCCTGGGTGGCTCAATTGGTTAAGCCTCCAACTCTTGGTTTCAGCCTGGGTTGTGATCTCAGTTTGTGCAATTGAGCCCCATGACGGGCTCTGTGTTCAGCAAGGAGTCTGCTTGTCCCTCTCTCTCTGCTCCTCCCCCTCCTTGCACATTCTCTAAAATAAATAAATAAATCTTTAAAATAAATAAATAAAATTTTGTGTAATCTTTACTTCCTAACAAATTCTTAACACAGAGCTTTGGAAAGATTTAACTGGAAATAAATGTTAGTTCTTCGCTGAGCATGAGAAGACTGAGATTTCACAATGTCTTACAATGTTCCAGTGTCATGAGACCTGGGGACTTATTTGGGTTGCTTTAAGTCAGCAACACCTTGGTTTGAATAAGGGATCACTTTCTGTTCCTGTATCTTGTTCTCGAGATTCTCAAGCTGCTTTTCAAAAAATTGTATTCTAAAACAATTCCCTACTAAGTACGTTTCTCCTCTCAACCCTCCTTTATTGATGTCACTGTTTTAGCACAAATGCTGATTACTATTACCCATCCTACCTTAAATTATCTTCCTCAGCGCCTCAAATTTGTACACCATGAGGTTCTATTTTCCATGGTCTTCACAGATCACTAGGGAGAGGGATACCTACGTGTCTTCTGAGGTTGCTTCCCCTTGTTAGCCCCTACATCCAGTTAATGGGTCCATCCTACCCCCTGAGAAATCCACTCATTTCTCTTCATCTTTGCTACTTTAATTCCAGCAACCCTATTATCAAACCTAGATTAGCAAACAGCCATCCAATAGGCTTTCTTGCTTCTAGTCTTGCCATATCTCCCCCAGACCATGCATTTCCCACACTACATGAAAAGATAATCCAAAAATACAAACCTGAGCACATTCCCTTGATTAAATCTTTCAGTGGCCTCAGGTTTAAAGAAAACTTTCTTGGCATGGCATACAAGTCCTTTCTGAATGAGCCTCATCTCCTCCAGCAATCTTGGATGCCGTCTTGAATTATTTGTAGTGTCCCCCTAAATGTCACGCTCTTATTTCTGACCTTTTCTTTGCACACACTGTTGCTGCAGGTTAGAATCTGGTGGCCCCATGAGCCTTCTTCTGCCTGATGACTCCTTCCAGTCTGATTAAGTAGTTACAAATCAGAAGAAGCAACTAAAATTGACTCATGGGTCCTTTGCAAATATAATCATGTTTATTACCACTCTGAACAGTTATACAGTTCTCAGGTCTATAGTAAAATAACTAAGGAAAAGACTGTAAAATGAATTATAAGATTTTTTATGGCTAAATGGCAGTTAATTTGACATATCAATATAAAAAATCATAAGGATGATGAGATAATGCTGAGAAAAAAGAGAGTAATGATAAGCATGATAAAAATTGTGCTGAGAGAAAGGAGTCCTTTAATCTCAAATCAGATTCCTTGCTTAATATGCAATGTGTTCACCCTAAACTATGCTGTAAACAAAGAAATAATATTCCAGCTTCTCCCAGGCTTGGATTCTGTTACATTTACACTGATCAAAATTTGGGATATTTACGTAGATTAAAATTTCAAAATCAAGACTCTGCAAAAGGGACAGATGATTTTTTAAAAATTCACTCCGGGGGCGCCTAGGTGGCTCAGTCAGGTAAGCATCTAACTCTTGGTTTTGGCTCAGGTGATGATCTCAGGGTTCTGGGATGGGGCACCACCCCAGGCTCTGTGCTCAGTGAGGAGTCTGCTTGAGATTCTCTCTCCCTCTCCCTCTGCCCCTCTTGCTCATGCTCTCACGTGCTCTCTTTCTCTAAAATAAATAAATAAATCTTTACAAAAAATAAAAATTCACTCTGTTCCTGGATGGTTGCTTAGCATATATTGAAGAAAAGGATTTTACCCGAATATTAGTTTTATCAAAAAAAGTAATTAAACAGAGACATAAACTTAAATAGCTTGCCACTTTCAAAAACTATTTTTGCTTTACTCGTATGGAGCAAAAGCAACTCCTGCGTATGGGAAGAGGGAGTCAGTGTTCTAGGTCCTTGCTACTCAAAGTGTGGTCCATGGACCAGCTTGTTAGAAATGTAGGACCTCAGGCTCCAATGCAGTCCTACTAAATCGGAATTTGCATTTTAATAAACTTGTAGAGGATTTTTTTTAAAGATTTTATTTTTTGACAGAGAGAGGAAGAGCGAGAGAGGGAACACAAGCAGGGGGAGTGGGAGAGGGAGAAGCAGGCTCCCCATGGAGCAGGGAGCCCGATGCGGGGCTTGATCACAGGACTCTGGATCATGACCTGAGCCTAAGGCAGATGCTTAATGACTGAGCCACCCAGGCGCCCAAACTTGTTGAGGATTAATAAGCACATTAAAGTAGCACCTCAAGGAGCCTAGCACTTGGCAATCACAATTTAACAACCATAGCCTGGCCAGCTGTGACCCTTTCAGATGCTTAGCTAGTGCCAGGGACAGGGGTCTGTAATTTTCCAAGGCTCCATATCTCAAATCAGTAAGCTTTTTCAAAGGCTAGAATCTAGCCTGACCATAATTCTTGTATAAATGCTATAACTTTTTAAAAAAATTGACTCATGTTGGAAAATAGGATGAGATTTGAGGCTCTTAAATGATATTATGACCAGAGAACCCAGTAAAACTTCAAGGTTCTTGATGGAAATGTATGCCCAGTTCAGAGACCAACACATAGAAGGTAAAGTGGCATTTTACAATGAGCTGATTTTTCACTCCATACCAGAAAGTAGTAATCTGATATGCTAAACTAGATCATGTCAAAGTCTCCTTTCTCCTAAATTATCCAAAGCATGGTTTGAGTTCTATCTTTCCACATTCATTCATTTAAAGCGACCTCTCTCTGTAGAAAGATGGGAGAGACAGAGAGACAGAGACTAGAGACAAAGAAACAAAGAGAGAGAGAGAAAGAGAGACAGAGGACAGGCACTATGCTAGGTGCTGAGAACATAACTGAGAGCAGAAATTGACAAGGTTTCTGTCCTCATAGAATTTCCAGTCCCCTCCAAATACTAAACCTGAGTCCTGGACCTGTAATCAGTTCAGATAGGAGGAAAAGTAGATCCAGTATCTACTTCTAGCAGCAGGGAAATGGAGCCACAGGGTGAGAGAGAATGTGGAAGGAAGATACTTGAGGAGAGGCCATTCACTCAAGAGCTGACCTTTTACTGAGCTTTAACTTCTTTGAACACTCTATCCCTAGAAAACTCAGCAGAGTCATTGTCCAAGTTTCTGACTCATCAGCATTCTCTTCCAGGAGATGTGATAAGGGTGGACGGAGAATGAGGGAGAAAGCAAAGGAGATATCGTTGTCCGAGAATATAAAGAGATTGTTATTTTGTGTGGTCTGTAAAAGACGAAGCTATTTCCTATACAGAAGAAATTATTTAAATGTACTGAGAATCTACTATGTGCCAGGCATTCTTCTAGGCTCTTGGGACACAGCAGTGAGCAAAACAAAGACCAGTGCTCTCTTAAAGCTTCCATCCTTCTGTTCTGCAAAAGAGTCACAACAGTCGTGCTTTGGTTTCAAAAAGGAAAGAAAATTTTATTATTATTATAGAAACCCAAAGGAAACAGAAGAGAAAAGGAATCTACACATAGATGAAGAAGGTAATAGTAGGCAATAAATGAGAATAAGGCAAAGTTACATCAAATCGGGTACTTACAATATCCAAACTCATTAACTGGGGAAGCCCCGTGGAAACAGCCAGGCTGGAGTCCTGACTGAGAGGAGCGTCCTCCCCTCAGGTGAGACTTCCAACTGACCATCTCCCTAAGGGCCATATTTATAGGGCTAGTAATAGGGTTTGAAATTAAACATTTGTTTGCCTACGTGCAGCTTGGAGGGAGCTGCATTTCCATGTTACGTTTCTTTTTTTTTTTTTTTTTCCTACGTTGATGCTTTATTTGAAACAGTTCTGAGTTTGACGGTTCTTTCTTGCATCAAATGAGTGAAAACTCAGAGCAGGGAGGAAAAAAAAAAGGTACTTGTCAGTTTGAAAGTCACAGTTTATCTTTCTATAATTAGATTAGGAGGAAAAAACCACGAAGAACCCATCGGTAGCAGGAAGAAGCAAGAGTCTTCTAGGGTCTGGCATTTGATGAGATATTCAGTTACTGTGCATTTCCATTGTTTTTCCATGGCAGAACATACGGCAGAGACTTGGGAACACGCATGCCTGAAGCCAGGTTACTCTTATGTTCCATAACTATATTGCTTGCAGGGCTGTTGTTGCCACAGTAGTTGGCTGTGCCCGAGACAAATGGGGTGCTGGTCTGTTCCCATAGATCTTTATCCCAGTCCTCATCGCAAGGAGGGCACTGCCATGTGCTCTCAGCCAGAGTCTCTTGTCCAAGGTTCCTGCCTTGGTTGACAACATCCTGCTCAATACAACTTTTATCATCACAGCTTGAGATACGATGACTGATTTCAGCCTGAGGAACCTGGTGGCGAGCATTGAAGGGACAAGTAGACAATTTGTTTGCGACATCAGGATGATTCTTTCTGCACTTGATAAGATGATAAGGAAACCTGCAGGCCCTGATCTGGTGGTTTTTATCATAGGGGCATTGTAATAGCTTTTCAGGGTCCAGGGAATCGATGTAAGTTTCTTCCATGTTGGAAATGAAGCAGCTGAATCCAAGCGCTCGGTCGAGGCACGTTCTCCGCACAGTCGCTTTCTCCCCTCCATGTTACGTTTCTATATTTTTAAGGAGCCTGGGCTATCATTTGCAACGATGTGGATGGAACTACAGGGTATTATGCTAAGCGAAATAAGTCAATCAGAGAAAGACAAGTATCATGTGATCTCACTGATATGAGGAATTCTTAATCTCAGGAAACAAACTGAGGGTTGCTGGAGTGGTGAGGGTGGGACGGAGGGGTGGCTCGGTGATAGACATTGGGGAGGGTATGTTTTATGGTGAGCGCTGTGAATTGTGTAAGACTGAAGAATCACAGACCTGTACCTCTGAAACAAATAATACATTATATGTTAAAAAAAGAAGATAGCGGAAGGGAAAAATGAAGGGGAGGAAATCGGAGGGGGAGACGAACCATGAGAGACGATGGACTCTGAGAAACAAACTGAGGGTTCTAGAGGGGAGGGGGGTAGGGGGATGGGTTAGCCTGGTGATGGGTATTAAAGAGGGCACGTATTGAATGGAGCACTGGTGTTATACGCAAACAGTGAATCGTGGAACACTACATCAAAAACTAATATTCAAAGATATCATGTTGGAGTTCAACTCCCATTCGGCGGGTCACAAGATTCTCCATATGGAGGCAGACTAAAGGCTAGTCTAAAGGCAGACTAAAGAGTGAGGATTCTGGGCCAGCTCCCCAGTAAGTTATGCCCATACTCTGGCTCAGGCTCTCTGACAGGACATAATACGGGACAAGGTGTGTGAATCCAGATGATAAGATAGTTAGGATCACTATCGTATAAACCTGGGTGATTTTTTTTTCTTGCTTGCTTTCTGTATTTTTAATTTTTAAAATTGCCCAAGTAATATTTATTTTGAAAAAAAAAACCTGGGAAATAAAAGATAGACAATAAACAAAACATTCACCTATAATCCCACCCTCCATAAATAACTACTAACATCATTTTGCCATATATCTTTCCAGACACTTTTTGATGTGTGTGTGCACATAATATGCACATGTCCTCAAAATAAATTCCCCATTACTTGAGCAAATGTACACTGGATGAGTACAATGAGTATGTATAATCAAAATACAACTTTATTTGGTGTCCTTCAAAAGAGTTAACTTTAGAATTTATTCTGTCAGAGAATTTGCCTGACTCACCCATGTTAAACTCACAGGAAGGCCTTTTATGGAAATGTATAATGATCTGGGAGTTCAGCCTTAGCTCTGTGGTTTGGCATACACATTGAAACTGAGAAGAATATATTCATATACTCTGACCTTAAAGTTTTTCAAGATTAAATTTAGAACACTTTACATTGATTCTAGAGTGGTATGATTTGGGGGATAAGGATATTTGCCATCATCCTTACATTTTTGGTGGGAGCCTTTATTCTCTATAAGCACTAGAATAACTATGTCCTCTTTATTACTAAAATCCAGCTCCAAAGAATGAGAGATTATTTTCCTTGGATGGTCTCCATTACTGGCATCTATTGTGCATCAAAAGTGAAATTTAGAACAGAATAATTCTATTAATATGCTGGAAGCAGACTGACAGAGAACGTCTGTGTATTTGAATTGCTTTCATCTGTTAGGCAAGCCACAATCTCTCTGCACTTCACTTTTCACCTACGACTAAGTAGGGGAATAATCCAGGTATTCTTCACAGTTCTTCCAGTCCTAAAAAATCTGATCTTTAAAAAATGGTATTTACCTATGCCCAAATGTTTAAAATGTCAGAGTTTTCCAAGGGCAAGTGCTAAAGAGTACATGCAAAATTAACAATTTGGATGAACTGTCAGCTTTTCTAACCATAGTGTTAAGGCTATATACTTAGTTTGGATATATTGTCAAATTGTCAAATCCTTGTGCAGTTTAATAAAATATAATTATGACTCAAGCATAGAGAGTATAAAAATATATTCTGCTGGTCAAATACATATAAGTTATTGTGTCTCCAAAGACATCAAAAGCCTTGAAGGTAACATGAGTGTGAATTTGCTTTACTTTGAAGATATTCTGCATTAGATATCCTGGTGTCCTAAACTGGAGAACCTGGATGATATGAAAATCCTTTCCTTTGTTTGTTTCCAAAGGAATTTTTTTAAAAAGATTTATTTGAGAGAGAGAGAAAGAGAGAGAGAGAGAGCACGTGCACGTGTGTGGGGGAGCGGGCAAGGGGAGGAGCAGAGGGAGAAGAAGAAAGACAACCTGCTGAGTGCTGAGTCATGACGTGGAGCCCGATCTCATGACCCTGAGATCACAACCTGAGCCAAAATCAAGAGTCAGACACTTGACTGACTGAGCCATCCAGACTTCCAAAGGGATTTACTACTGTAATTTAACAACAAGATATAGAGTTCAGTTCAATTGACAAAGTACTAAGTTAATGATTAGTGTTGATATTCTTAAGGTTTAGCTCTATTTAAGTTTATGAGTGCAGAAGAAGCTGGGCTAATTTCCTACCATAAAAATATCATTGGAAGGTGCTCTTAACTTTAAGTGCAAAGAAAGTAAGATAAGAGAATCTGTTGCCCATTTTAGCTGTGTACCTTCAATTCCATGATATTTTATCTATTATAGGACTTTAGACTTACATGATTATTTAAATTTCAGATAAATGATGCACAACTTAATTGACTAGATTAAAAGTTCAGGAGTAGTAAATCTTTGTAAGCTTGGTTCTTGGTAGAAAAAGAAAGAAAAGATATTCTTCCATATGTAAAGAATAACACTTTGGACACTTGAGACTTGCTTTATGGTCCAGCATTTGATCAGTTTTGCTTAATATTCCATGAGTACTTTGAAAGTTCTATTTTTTTCTCCAAATCCCATAAAATCTCCTTTTTAATGAGTTCAATGAAATACTGAAATTACAATACTACATATACACTTTGTCGAAAGGCATTGTGGTATATTTCTCTAAAATTGCATAAAGCAAATAATGTATATTTTAGTATTTTAAAGCAATGTTCTTTTGAATAGAAACAAAGCAGTAAAGCAACAAGACCTTGCAAACTTTATGATACTTAAGAATTACCTGGAAAACCCAAGAGAAAAAAAGGCAAAGACTAGAAACATAATAGTTCACAGAAAAGGAAATAAAAATTTCTTAGATGTATAAAAAATACTCAATCTCACCCATAGTAAAAAATGCAAATCAAGGGCGCCTGGGTGGCTCAGTTGGTTAAGTGACTGCCTTCAGCTCAGGTCATGATCCTGGAGTCCTGGGATCAAGTCCCACATCGGGCTCCCTGCTCAGCAAGGAGTCTGCTTCTCCCTCTGACCCTCTTCCCTCTCGTGCTCTCTATCTTTCATTCTCTCTCTCTCAAATAAATAAATAAAATCTTAAAAAAATGCAAATCAAAATTATGATATATCATTTCACCCGTTAGATGGATAAATATCAAACAGTTTTATAATGAATTTGGTGAGAATATAGGCATGCTCCTACATTTCTGGTAGGAATATAAACCGATATAACTTGTATGGGAAGGTATGATCCAGTAATTCTATCTCTAGGAATTTATAATACAGACATACTCATAAAGGTGTGAAATGGCACTGCAACACTGTAATAGTAAATGGTTGGATAGAACACACAGGTTCATCACTGGGGGACTGGTTAAACAATTTTATACAATAGATCATTATGCAGTCTTATAAAAGAATGATGAAGCTCTATATGTACTGATCTGGAACACTATGCAAAATATATTATTAAGGACTTCCAAGTATGGTGTTATGGCTAATTAGGTGCACAGAGGCACCCATCTACTAAGGAGCAAGTAGACCTTGAGTAGAACCCATTTCTTTGAGGCATTGTTGGTCTCTCAAGAGACAGAGGAGGTTTCTGCAGACCTTTCCCCTCCAAAAGCAAAAACAAAACCAGAGTTGTCATGAGGGAAATGATGATAGTAGTGATACCGCTATCAGGATACGGATGCTTTGACCAACACAAGGTTGGGAAGGACGAACTGAGCCAAGATCCTGAGGTAATCCCAGGATGGTGGCAACTTTAGCTATAGGCAGAAGTAGAAACAAATTCTCTCTGGAGGAGAGCTTTCCCAGTTTGGGGCTATGGGAATCTCACAGATTAAGATCAAGTACACAATCAAAGATCATCAAGCTCGTGAGAAAGCAAGGCAAGCCACCATTAGTGAGAATTGGTGTAAATTATAAAATATGGAAAAGCAATGAATAAAATGCTTAAGAAATAAAGAAACACAAAAATCCATTTTAGGTAGATCTAACTAAGACAGTCAAAACTATAATGTTTTTAGGAAAGAATGTCGGAGAGTATCTTCATGGTCCAGGACAGTAAAGAATCCAGAAAAGAAGATGAAAATTATATCATCCATAAAATAAAAGATTGATAAATTTAACCACGCTAAAATGAAGAACTTCTGTTCCTCAAAAGACTCCATTATTATCAGGTATTATTAGAGTAAAAAAAGAAAAAAAGATAGGAAAAGATATCTGTAATACATATAATTAGCAAAACCTAGTAAGCATTACTATTACAAACTGATGGGACAAACAGCCAAATAGAAAAATGGGTAAAATAATAGATACTATGCAAAAGTTGATACCCAAATGATCAATAAGCAGACAAAAAGGAGCTCTACCTTTAGTAATTAGGGAAGTACAAATTAAAACCACAATGGGATACATACCCATCAGATTGGAAGAGAACGGAAAGTCTGACATTAAGTTTTGGAAAGAAAATGGATCAACAGTCACCCTCAAACACTGCTGGTGGGACTGTAAAACTGGCATAATCTTTCTGAAGAAGTGTGTGGCATCCAATAAAGTTGAACACACACATACCCTCTGATACAGGAATTTTAATCCAAGGTATACACCTTAAAGAAATACACACATGTGCATCTGAATGTATGTACAGGAATGTTCATGGTGGTATTAATAATTGGTTCAAACTGGAAACAACCCAAATGCCCATCAACAGTAGAATGAATAAATTTTTATACAAATGAATATTATACAGTAGCTGGAGATACGTAAAACAACATAAATGAATCTTATGTACCTAATGTTGAGTAAAAAAGCAGGACACAAAACAATACACACAACATAGTTACATACTTAAAGTTCAAAGAGGCAAAAATAAACCCTTTAGAGATGCATACAGTAGTATATTTATGAAGAAAAATGGGAAAATTACCATAAATCAGGATAATGGTAACATCTTAGAGGAGGGATAAAACTATAATCAGAAAGGCACGTATGTGTGGCTTCTAAGATGCTGATAATCCTCTATTTCTTAACCTGGAAGATGAGTTGTGTGGTTATTTGTTCTGTGGCTATTTTTTGAATTATGCTTTTTCTAGGATGCATGTTATATTTTACAGTTTAATTTTTTTAAAGAGGAAATAAAGGAAACCACCACTAAGATAAACAAGTCACTGGAGAATACCAGAAATGAACAGGCAAATTTGCAGAAAAGTAGAAATTTTCAAGGACATAATGCAAAATTAAGCAAAACTGACCAAATGCTGGACCACAAAGCAACTCTCAACAAATTTCAAAGAACTGAAATGATATTGAGTATATTCTCTGACTACAGTAGAATCAAGCTAGAAATAAATAACAAGATTATAAAGTTGAAAATTCAGTTTTTTGTAAATTAAGAAATACACTTTTAGAGAGTCCATTGTGCAAACAAGAAATCATTAAGGATGTCAGAATGTATTTTAGACTGAATTAAAATACATGTATTAAAAATGCATCCTGCCACAACTTGTGAGATAATAGTAAAAGCCATGCTGAGAGGGAAATTTTTAGCATATCAAGTGCATAGATTAGAAAAGAAGGAAAACTGAAAACCAAATGATCTAAATGTTTACCTCATGAAATTAGAAAAGTAGCAGAAAAATACACATGATGGAGAAGATCAACAGCTGAAAGACAGTTTCTTTTTTGTTGTTGTTTAAGATTTTATTTATTTGAGAGAGAGAGTGAGAGAGCACAAGCAGGGTGAGCAGGAGAGGGAGAAGCAGACTCCCCACTGAGCAGGGAGCCCGATGCAGGACTCGATCCCCGGACCCTAAGATCATGACCAGAGCCAAAGGCACCTGCTTAACCATCTGAGCCACCCAGGCGCCCCAGTTTCTTGAACAAGACTAAAGAGCATAATAAATGTCCTATGAGACTGACAAAGGGAAAAAGAGAATACTTGGGTCAGCTGTGATCTGAGCTTTCAGGTGCTTTGCAACTGTTCACCATTATTACAAGTCCTTTAACTATTAAAAGATGTCAAAAGGATAGTATAGACAACTTCAGGATTATAGCTTTGAAAAATCTGATGAAAGGGATAGATTTTTAGCAAGACCCAATTGTCTAAGATTGACACAAGAAAGAGAAAACCAGATTAACAAATAAATCGAATCTGTAATTTAAAAACATTCTCAACAAAGGGAAGGGTTTGCTTCTGTCATTAGTATTTTCTCTTGGTCATTGGCCATTTCTTTCCTGCTTCTTTACATGTCTAATAATTTTTTATTATATGACAGAACTTATGTGTAAAAAAAGGAGGCTCCAACTGATATTAGTGAAGGGTCCCCTTTTCCTCAGTTAGGCAGACAGAATGAAGGATCACCTCAATCCAGCTAGTGATTGAATTGGGTCAGGGCTTAATGGAGAGTTTGTAAAGTTTGTTTCTTCAGTCCTGAAACTACTGTAGGTGTCCTTCAGAAGAGGTTTGGGCTTAGCTCTTTAGCTTCCAACCCCATTATTGGGGGCTAAACTGTATCTCCCAAAATTCATTTGTTGAAGTCCTAACCCTAAGTACCTCAGAATGTGACTGTATTTAGAGACAGAATCTTTAAAGAGGTAATTAAGTTAAAATGAGCTCAAAAGGGTAGGCTCTGATTCAATATGACTGGTGTCCTTATAAAAAGAGATCAGGACACACACACACACAGAGGGAAGACCATATGAAGACAGGGGAGAAGACCGTCATTCTCAAGCCAAGGAGAGGCCTCAGAAGAAACCAACCCTACTGACATCTTGATCTTAGACTGCTAGCCACCAGAACTGTGAGAAAATAAACTTCTTTTGTTTAGGCTACCCAGCCTATGGTACTTTGTTATGGCAGCCATAGCAAAGTCATACA
Organism: Zalophus californianus; assembly: GCF_009762305.2. Taxonomy (NCBI): domain Eukaryota; kingdom Metazoa; phylum Chordata; class Mammalia; order Carnivora; family Otariidae; genus Zalophus; species Zalophus californianus. The sequence goes on along the minus strand of NC_045597.1, from coordinate 134,959,510 downwards.
CCCATGTACATATATGCCTGAGAGACTAGCTGTAGCTGTGAATTTGTGAAAAGCTCCTTTCCCCTAGTAGGATTTTCCCCTTAAGGACCACATAACAATAGACTACAATCTGCTTTTCTGGTCCAGCCTCCAACCTCATACATCACCCTAAAACTCAGAAAATGTCTCATGGGGAAAACCTGCCTTGCATTTGGGCTCTTCCAGTTTCTAATAGGTCACATCAGCCCTTTGTGACTGTCAGAAGTTATGCTGGCTTTTTTTCCTTCTAGTAGAATCTCTTTGCTAAGTCAAGCCCATCAGGAAAGAAAACAAAGACAATTATTGGCTTACTTAGGAAGAGTTCTTACTATCCTGGAATTGTAGTTTGCCTATTCCTCCTTGTTCCACAACCTTCTGATATCTTCACAAATATAATTTTGCAATTCATCCATTTCATTTTCTAGTTGTTGCAGCATTGGACTACTGCTAATTAATACATTTTACTTACAAGGTAAGGTCTTCATTAAACAAAGTGATAGCAAACTGAATACAGCAAAATATAAAAGGATACATCACAACCAAGTTGACTTTATTTCAGGACTACATGATTGTTTTTAACATACAAAACCAATCAATGTAATATACCACATTATCAGAAGAAATGAAAAAAAATCATGATTATCTTAACAGATGTAAACTGATAAAATTCTACATGTAATCATTAAAAAAAATCTTAGCAAACTAGGGATAGAAGAAAATTTCTTTACTTGTTAAATGGTATTGATGAAAAAAACCCCACAGGAAACACTTAGTGGTGAAATGTTAAAATTGTTTACTCTGAAATCAGGAATATACTAGAGGACCTAGCCAATATAATAAGGCAAGAAAAATAAGTAACAATATTAAAGATAGAGAATATAATAGAATTGAATTATTTGCTTTCTCAGAAAATAAAATCTGCCTATTAGTATTAGAATTATTAGGTGAATTTAGTAAGTGTACAGGACATAGATTAGTATGCAGAAATCAATGGAATTTCCCTAGTTGAGCATCAAACCATTAAAAAAATGAAATTTAAAAACAATTATCATCAAAGCCTATCAAATACCTAGCAATAAAAAAAAGATGTGTGATACCTCTATAGAAAAAAACCTAAAAACATTTTTAGAGAAACTGAAAATGACATAAATAAATGGAAGGATGTACTAGGTCAATGTATTAGAAGATTCAAAATAAGTAAAGATGTCATTTCTCCCTAACTTTATCTATAGTCAATTTAATCCCAATCACAATTGCAGTGAATTAATTTCTGTGGAATTGACAAGTAGATTCTAGAGTATAAGGCACAGAATATATCAAGGGTAAAGAATAACCATGACACTCCTGAGGAAGAAAAATGTGTGTGGATATACTCAACTGGATATTAAGATATAGTATAAATCTACAGTAACCAATAAAGTATGTTATTGGTGAAAATAATGACAAGTAGACCAATGGAACAGAGTAGAGTCCATAGACAGACACATAATTTATGACAAAGGTGTCAATATAAAGGTGGAATTTATGGTGCCGAACTGACTGGATGTTTTTACAAAAGGGGAGAAAAGAGAGCTCCCATCTCACATATAAACAAATATCAATTCCAGGTGGACTGTAGCTCTGAATGTAAAATATAAAGATCAGAAAGAGAAAGCCCAGAAACAGACCCAAAAAGAGGGAGAGAGAGATCACTCTTCAAACATTTTTAATTTTGTGCCTGTGGTGGAGCAGTGAGGTACCCTGTTATGGCATATCCAAGGGACACTGAGACATAGTGGCTATAATAACTGTTTCTTTTTTTTTTTTTTAAGATTTTATTTATTTGACAGAGAGAGAGAGTACAAGCAGAGGGAGCTGTAGAGGGAGAGGGAGAAGCAGGCTCCCCATGGAGCAGGAAGCCAGATGCGGGGCTCCATCCCAGGACCCCGGGATCCTGACCCAAGCTGAAGGCAGATGCTTACCCGACTGAGTGACCCAGGCACCCAGTAACTGGTTCTTTGAAGAGACCTAGAACCCATTCTTAAAATGCAGATCCAAATCTGGCAAAGACTCTGTAAAAAAACCATTTCAAATTAAGTTCCATCTATGATAAAGACCATGAGGACGAGAAGCTCCACTGAGCTGTGATTCCCAGGTGTACTGTCCTCAGTCATACCCTGACACAATCCAATCCCAAATGGGTCATTCCCAGCTGCTTCCAACACCTTGGGTCCTTATCGCATTAAGGGTATTTTCCTGTTCCTCATAAGTCTGGAATGTTTTGCTAAAAAAAGAGAACTCTTCGTAAATTCCCTTCCCTCCTCATAAATCTGTTGATTCTCCTTGAATCACCAATATATTTTTCAAAACTTCGAAGATGAGTACATGTCCTAGGTAGTAAAAACACACTAACTGTAGTACTATATCACAAATGACATTGTTTATTAGAAATACTGTCAGTGACTATATACTTCTGAACTCACCTAAATACAGAATTTCTGATTCACCAGAATTTTAGATTAACATTAGCAGACATAAATATAGTCTTATTTCATTAATCTGTATGTAATTATAGTCTTCATTAACAAGAATATTTTATTACTAGCTGCACTTCCTTGCATAACATACATTTCTTGTAGCTGGTATCAACAGTTATTAAAACACATCTTGTTTTATTCTGATGTCGTTAAAAGCAACCTTAATAATGCTGTTCTTTGCGGGGGGCGAAAAAAAATAATGCTGTTCTTTGTAGATAGAGCATCTAATGAATTCAGTGATCAAACTCAAGAGATAGTCACAGAGGTTACTGTCTAAATGTTTTAGTAGTTGTTAGCAGGCCTGTCCTTGTAATGACTCAAAAGCATTCTTAGATACTTCTGTGTAGTCTATTAAGTTCAAAATGGGTAAGAGGTATTTATCATAGCACATTGTCAAAATTCTAAGATTCTGAGACAGAAAAAGTTAATAATTGCTCAGAAAGCCATATAAGCTTATAACACAGTCACTATTTTGCTGTCAATATTTATGAAATAACAGGTATTAATTTCACTTGATCATGGAATGTGTATTCACTCATTGTAGGAGCATGTGAAAACCACATCCACCTGAAACATTAAGAATTGTGGAAGAGATAATCCCTGTTAGTGGGCCTGGACTGGTATTTTAGCAGTATCTTTGTGTTTCTCTCACACTACCTCTTAGGAGTAGATGAATTCTTATTCCTCCAGGTCTAAGTGAGGCCAGGGGCTGGTGCTTGTTTCTCTCACCAGCTCCTACTGGGAATGGGCTCCATTCTATACAAATGGCCAATAAGTACATGAAAAGATGCTCAACATCATTAGTCATGAGGGAAATAAAAGTCAAAACTATAATGAAATACCACCTCATATCCACTAGCACTGTTATAATAAATAATAGAAAATAACAAACGTTGGCAAGGATGTAGAGGAATTGGACCTCACACTGCTGTTGGGAATACAACATGGTACAGTTGCTCTGAAAAATAGTTTGGCAGTTCCTCAAAAAGTTAAACATAGAACTACCATGTGATCCACTAATTCCACTCCTAGGTATTTACCTAGAATTGAAATCATGTATCTATACAAAAATGTGTATACAGGGGCACCTGGGTGGCTCAGTCACTAAGCGTCTGCCTTCGGCTCAAGTCATGATCCCGGGGTCCTAGGATTGGGTCCCACGTGGGGCTCCCTGCTCAGTGGAGAGCCTGCTTCTCCCTCTCCCACTCCCCCTGCTTGTGTTCCCTCTCTCGCTGTCTCTCTCTGTCAAATACATAAACAAAATCTTTAAAAAAAAATGTGTATACAAATGTTTATAGCAGCATTATTGATAATAGCTAAAAATTGGAATCAACCTGATGTCCATCAACAGACGAATAAGCAAAATGTGTTATATTTACACAATGGAATATTACCTGGCTAGAAAAAGGAATGAGATACTGATACATGCTACAGCATGGATTAAATTTTGAAAACATTATGCTGAAAGAAACCAGACACAACAGGCCACATTTTGCATAATTCCATTTATATGAAATGTGCAGAAACGGGCAAATGTATAGAACAGATTAGTGGTTGCCAGGGGTTGGTGGGGAGGGAAATGGGAATGACTATTAATGTACACAGGGTTGCTCTTTGGGATGATGAAAATATTCTAGAAATTTGATAGTGCTGATGACTGCACAATTTTGTGACTATACTAAAAAATCCCTGAATTCTACACTTTGAAAAGGTGAACTTTACAGTATGTGAATTACAGCCAATAAAGCTGCCATAAAAAAATCAATATCCCCCCACTTTTAAAATCAAATAATTATTTTAAAAAATCCATAAGGCTTAATCTTTTTAAAAAAATAAAGAAACTCTATTATCTGATGTTACTAAAGAAGGTTGGACAGTTAATTTAAAGTTAATTAAAAAGTAAACCATTGTACTAAAGATACATATAATCTGTAAACATTTTATTCCAACTTAAAACATAGAAGGGTACATTCATTTAACTATCCTTGATATAAGGCCAAGGCCTTTTTCTTTAGGTTTGAGTTTGTTGATTAGTGCCCTCTTGCCATCTTTCTGGCATAAGCCATACTCCCCGGATACAAAGCAGACCAGAACTCAGACACACCCTCGAGGGGAGGGGTTGGGGAGATGGGGTACCGGGGTGATGGGCATTAAGGAGGGCATTTGATGTAATGAGCACTGGGTGTTTATGCAACTGATGAATCACTAAATTCTGTCCTGAAATTAATAATACACTGTATGTTAGCTAATTTGAATTTAAATAAAACAAAAAAAAAAGTGTCTGTATATGCACGATAAAGGATAAGATCACTCTAACGTAAGTCTAAGTTTCAAGACTTTCTGGCAGAAGCTGAAATGGAAACCACTGGATCACAAGTCCAGCTGGTGAGGGAAACCAAGACAAACTCTGGAAAAGTGGAAAAGTGATGTTTGGGACTTTATATTAGATGTGGTAGTGGTCTCACCCTATGACCCAGCAATTGCACTACTGGGTATTTACCCCAAAGATACAAATGTAGGGATCCAAAGGGGCACACGTACCCCAATGTTTACAGCAGCAACGTCCACAATAGCCAAACTATGGAAAGAGCCTAGATGTCCATCGACAGATGAATGGATAAAGAAGATGTGGTATAGATATACAATGGAATATTATGCAGCCATCAAAAAAAAAAATGAAATCTTGGGGCACCTGGGTGGCTTAGATGGTTGGGTGTCTGCCTTTGGCTCAGGTCATGATCCCAGGGTCCTGGGATTTGGTCCCACATCGGACTCCCTGCTCCTTGGGAAGTCTGCTTCTCCCTCTGCCTCTCTCTCTGTCTCTCATGAATAAATAAAATCTTTAAAAAAAAATGAAATCCTGCCATTTGCAACAATGTGGATGGAACTAGAGGGTATTATGCTAAGTGAAATAAGTCAATCAGAGAAAGACAAGTATCATATGATCTCACTGATACGAGGAATTTGAGAAACAAGACAGAGGATCATAGGGGAAGGGAAGGAAAAATGAAACAAGACAAAACCAGAGAGGGAGACAAACCTTAGGAGACTCTTAATCTCAGGAAACAAACTAAGGGTTGCTGGAGTGGTGGGGGGCGGGAGGATTGGGGTGGCTGGGTGATGGACACTGGGGAGGGTATGTACTATGGTGAGCGCTGTGAATTGTGTAAGACTGATGAATCACAGTCCCTGAAACAAGTAATATATTATTTGTTAATAAAAAAATAAATAAAATAAAAAATAAAAAAATAAAAAAATAAAAAAAACAGAATAAAAGATGTGGTAGTGATCTCAAGGACCTTTTTAAGTTAACGATACAGTGTCAGTCAGCATATCTTCAAGCAGATATTGTGTAATAACTGAGGTTTTAGATGTGGGAGAGGTTGGAGCTGGAAATGCTTTAACTCTCACTGACTTTGTTCTCTGGAGAGAGAAAGACAGATGACAGATAGGAAAATTAAGTGTTAGAATGGCTTTTTTTTAAAGATTTTATTTATTCATTCGAGAAACAGAGATATATATATATAGAGAGAGAGAGAGAGAGCATGGGAGAAAGAGGTAGAGAGGCAGAGGGAGAAGCAGGCTCCCTGTGGAGCAGGGAGCCCGATGCGGGGCTCGATCCCAGGACCCCAGAATCACGACCTGAGCCGAAGGCAGATGCTTAGCCATCTGAGCCACCCAGGCACCCTCAGAATGGCTTTTAAATTTTATTTCTTTTAACATACTTGAACCAGTCTTATTACTCTTATAGATAAAGCTTGAAAAGCTGTGCCCTTGGAGTTTGTGATTTTTCAAAGAAAAAATGGTGTTCAAAACAGGCTTTAGAAATGATTGTCTACTTGGGCCCTCCTAAAAGAAAATTAAAAATCTTTAATTGAGCCTTAAAACTTTGATAAAGAATTTACTGATAAATCATTTTCTTTTGAAAATTTCATTTGAGAGATCAATTTATGGATGCATATTACCTGAGTAGGTAGAGTGTCCTCCATATGACTCATTCCACTGGTTGTCATCTTTACGAATTCAGTTAACTGTTAAGTTTCATCCCTTCCGCGGCAGTCCAAGGTTTCAAAGTGTATTGAACTAAAACGGGTTCAAAGCATTCCCTGGGGTCACAGCAGGTATAAACTGACTTTTCTATTGCAGATATAATTTTATTTAGCGCATGAACTCTCTGGTCTGTGAGAAGACACAGAGAGGCTGGCAACATGCCCAGAGCTTCTCCAAGGTTCTAAGGCCTAAAACTTGCTAAGTTCTGTTTATATGAGAATGAAATATTTGGCAAAGGGTCCAGAAATGTCTGGAAATTATTGGTAAAGGAAGAAAGTCATCTAAATGTAATGATCTCAAAAGGATCAATGTGTACCAGAGTACAAATGTAATGGTAAATTTTATGAATTTATTATTGCGGAAATGACACGTGAAAAAGTGGAAATGCAGAAACTGTCTGACTTAAAATATGAGTAGAAATTTAGAGGTATGAGGGCGCCTGAGTGGCTCAGTCACTGAGCCACTGCCTTCGGCTCAGGTCATGATCCCGGGGTCCTGGGATCGAGTCCCGCTTTGGGATCCCTGCTCAGTGGGGAGCCTGCTTCTCCCTCATCCTCTGCCTGCCGCTCCCCCTGATTGTGCTCTCTTTCTCTCTGTCAAGTGAATAAATAAAATCTTAAAAAAAAAAGAAAAGAAATTTAGAGGTATCAAGTGGATTTATCCCAAGAATTCAAGATTGGTTTAACATCACAAAAGTCAACCAATGTAGGGCGCCTGGGTGGCTCAGTTGGTTAAGTGACTGCCTTCGGCTCAGGTCATGATCCCGGAGTCCCAGGATCAAGTCCCACATCGGGTTCCCTGCTCAGCAGGGAGTCTCCTTCTCCCTCTGACCCTCCTCCCTCTCATGCTCTCTATCATTCTCTCTCTCAATAAATAAATAAAAATCTTTAAAAAAAAAAGTCAATCAATGTAATGTACCATATTAACAGACTAAAAACCATATGATCATCTCAAAAGATGCAGAATGATTATTCGACAGACTCCAACATGTATAATCCAATAAAAACCTCAGAAAACTAGTAATAGTGGGGAACTTCAAATTGATAAGGAGCATCTATGAACAACCTACAGTTAATATCATACTTAACGGTGAAAGACGGAATTCTATCCCCTCTGCATTGGATATCCATATAGAAAAAAAGAACTTTGAACCATATCTTGCACCATATACAAAAATAAACAAAAAGTAGAATATAGATCTAAATGTAAGACCTAAACTAAATGTCTAAAATTAAAAACACTGACCATTACAAGTATTTGCAAGGATATGGAGCACCTGGAACTCTCATATACTGATGATGGGATGATGAGAAAATAAAATGGCACAGCCATTTTGAAAAACCAGTTTGGAAGCTTCTTATTTATTTATTCATTTGACAGAGAGAGACACAGCAAGAGAGGGAACACAAACAGGGGGAGTGGGAGGAGAAGCAGGCTCCCCGCAGGGCAGGGAGCCCAATGCAGGGTTCAATCCCAGGACCCTGGGATCATGACCTGAGCCGAAGGCAGATGCTTAACGACTGAGCCACCCAGGTGCCCCAGTTTGGAAGCTTCTTAAAAAGTTAAGCATAGGGGCACCTGGGTGGCTCAGTTGGTTAAGTGTCTGACTTTTGGTTTTGGTTCAGGTTATGATCACATGGGTCATGGGATCGAGCCCTGCGCTGGGCTCCGTGCTAATCGTGGAATCCGCTTCAGATTCTCTGCCTCTCCTTCTCCCCCTGACCTTACCCCCGCTCGTTGCACACACTCTCTCTCTCTCTCTCTCACAAATAAATAAATAAATAAATAAAATCTTAAAAAAAAAAATTTAAGTATATATTTAACATATGATCCAGCCATTTCCTCCTTGGTATTTTCCAACAGAAATAAAGCATATGTCCATACAAAGAATTTGCACCACATGTTCATAGTAGCTTTGTTTGTAGTAGCCAAAAATCAGAAACTACCCAAATGTACAGCAGCAGGTAAATGTATAAACATATTGTGGGTTATAACCACACAATGGAGTACTATTAAGCAATAAAAGGGAATGAACTATGGTACATGTAATACAGATGGATCTCAAAATAACTATACTGAGTGAAAGAAGCCAGAAATAAAAAAAGAGTACTTACTGTGTGACTCCATTTATATAAAATTCTAAAAAATGCAATCTAATCTAAAGCAACAGAAACAGATTAGTGGCTGCTTTGGGAAGACAGGAAAGAGAAGCAAGGGGTATTACAGAGAGCCAAGAGGAAACGTTTTGGGGTGATGGATATGTTTAATATCTTAATTGTGGTGATGGTTTCATGGGTGTATACATGTCAAAACTTATCAAATGGTACAATTTAAATATGTGCAAGTTTATTTTATGTCCATTATACCTCAAAAAAATCTGGTAAGAAAATTTAAAATTTACACATTTTAGTTTAGAGGAGACCTGTGCTACAGTTCCCCACCCCCCCAAAACACAGCACGTATTTTTTTGTAGGATGAACAGTTTTTACAACTAAAAAATAAAATAATAAAATCAAATAAAATTTACACATGGTATATAAACACACACAAATGTGCTTAACATCATTAGTTAATAAGGAAATATAAATTAAAACCACACTGAGGTCCAATATAGTTATTGGGAAAAGGATCAAGCTGTTTAATATGGTTTCATATTGTAGCAAAAATTCATCTGATTGGGGCACCTAAGTGGCTCAGTCAGTTAAGCATCTGGCTCTTGGTTTCAGCTCAGCTCATGATCTCAGGGTCCTGGGATTGAGCCCATGTCTCCATGCTCAGTGTGGAGTTTGCTTAAGGATTTTCACCCTCTGCTCCGCCCCATCTCCCCCTGAACACCCTCTTGCACACATGCATGCACTCTCTCTCTCTCAAATAAATAAATCTTTAAAAAAAATTCATCTGATTTACAAATAACATGAACTCCTAATCTTTAAAGGAAAAGGTCATTTTCTGCTTTTATTACAATGTTTTATGGAGGCTGTGCTCTGGTATCATCCTGTCCAGCTCCCATAGTCATGTGGAACAGTCTAATATGTACCATTAGCAACTCAGGTTTGTTCTCTGTTAGTTTCCACTAAAGGAAACAAGGTTCCTTGGTGACAATGTAGTCTATGTTTGAGAAAGAATAATTCAGGCTGTGTTTTGAGTTATCTTAATTATTATCACAAAGAAAGAATGTTTTCAGCAGTTCCCGGTGGGGCTGGAGTTAAAAAAGATGAAGAGGGTAACCTGACAAGAGGGCTGCTAGGGGCAAGTAGAAACAATCTAAGTAACAACTAGGAAAGATTTTTACACCCACCATAAATGCTAAGATAAAAAAGACTAACAACCACAAGCATTGGAGAAAATGTGGAGTAACTGGAAGTTTCACACATTGTCGCAGGCATGTAAAATGGTACAATCCTTTGGAAAAAAGGTTTGATAGTTGCTTATTAAACTAAACATACAACTACTCTAGAATCCAACAATTCCATCCTTAGATGTTTACCGAAGAGGAATAAAGACATATGTTTACAAAAAGTGTATAAAGACATTCAGAACACTTTGTTCCTAATAGCAAAAAAAAGAAAAAAAGAAAGAAAGAAAGAAAGAAAGAAAGAAAGAAAGAAAGAAAGAAAGCAAGCAAGCAAGCAAGCAAAGCAAAAGCAGAAACAGCCCAGGTGTCCATCAACAGGAACATGGAAAAAAACAGACTGACACATTCATACAAAAGACTACTCAGCAATAAAAAGGAATAAATCACTGGTACATGCGACATGAATTAACCTCAGAAACGTACTGACTGAAGGAAGCATTATGCTTTGTATGATTTCATTCATATAAAGTTTTAGAATGGGCAGATTTAATCTGTGAGGCAAAATAATCAGAACAGTAGATAACACTTGATAGGTGGGGTGGGGATTGACCGGGAAGGAACATGAGGAAACTTTCTGGAATGATTGCTGTGTCCAAATTTCGAAAAGGGTTTGGGTTACACAGATGAATGCATTTGCAAAAACTTAGCAAGTTTATATTCAACACTTGTGCATTTCATCGCATGTTTAAGTGTACATCAAAAATTTTAAAAACTAAACATTATACATGTTGAAGTATTAGGGGGAAGTATACTGATGTCTGCATCATAAAAGTAACATGGAGACATGAGTAATAAAACACATAGAGTAAAATTTAGACTCCATGAAGTTGGTAATTGGGTATCTACTATAAAATTCCATCAACTTTGCTGTACGTTTGAAAATTTTCATAATAAAATGGAGAAAAGCCCTCCATTGGTCTTATCTTTCTAATATACATCCTATGCCTCTAATAAATTATTCCTTCTGTAAGATAGAGGTAGGTTCTATAGCAACATAGGGACCAGAAATTAGCCCCAGAATTTTCCCTGAAATTCTAAAAGTCAGATGACATACGTAAGCCAGGTAAGACAGGTACGAAACTATACAAATTATTGAGAAGGAAGCCAAGTTACCTTCAGAGTAATTACTAATACTGGTGTTTATTATCACCCACAAACAGGCTGAGAGTACCATGTTTTGCGTCTTTAAAAAAAAAATTAATTTTAACCACTGAATAGAAGAATCGTCTTTTATATCAGGTTATATATGTGAATAGGCCAATTGTATCTCATTCAACTTGGTCCAAAATTTGGATCTCCAATCACCATTTAAAAAACACTTATTAAGCATTTTCCTATACCCAGTATTACCATTAACAATATGCTATATATGACATAAAATAACATCATTTGCTTTTTGAGAGCTTTGGAGGAAATCTGGCATGTGTGTCAAACAAATCTGGATGTTTCCTACCTCTGCACTTATTAGTTGTAGGACCTTGAGCAAATTAACTTCTATAAGCCTCACTTTCCTCATTTACAAAACGTGGAAGGATAATGGTAGTTCGTACTTCATATGATTATTCCGAATGTTGAGTGAGCCAACTCATTTTACATGTATCACAGTGATTGGTAGATAGAAAGCACTCAATGAATGTAAGTCATCCCCATTTTTTTAAAAAGTACATACAAGAAACAAAACATTCAATTGGTATAAGAATGTGGAGAACCTTAATTTGTTTAAATAGAACATCATCTCCTCACTAGGTAGTTCAAAACCCTCAAAGTTTGAGAAATGTTTTAGAAAGTCAAAGAATGATAACCTTGCTGCACTGATACTGTGAGAATACAGAATCACAAGTAGTGAAATGCAGAAATACACTTCTTATCAGTGTATTATCTAGACCTGCTGAAACAAGCTATACTTCTTCACTCAGTTTTGCATTAAACACTCAGAAATGTTACCCACAATGTTTTGTGCCTATCACTAGTGCTTGTTAAGTAGGTGGGCACACAGTTAAAGACTCTAAAGTAGTCAGGCAGACAGTGGGGGTTAAGGTGGGGCCAGGAGGATATTAACTGCCGCTTGCCCCCCAACCCCAAGAGAATGGCAGTGTCATGCCTGGCAGGTGGCAGAATGAACAGCTGCAAAGCCCCTGTGGGAAGCTGGGAAGCCCATACTTGTTCAAGAAGCATTCTGTACTGTCTCCTGCCATGTATGTTATCCATAAATTCCCCACATTCTTTACTATCTTCTACCTTTTGGCATCTTTTTATCAACCATCCTGTTAACAATCATGTAGCCCACATTCCCACATAATGTTACAATTGGCTGAAACTATGTAGGAGCAGCATGTCCTTTTAGTTGGGGCATAACCCCTCTGTTTATTATACTGCCCACCACTCCCTATGGTCTTTCACACTAAGGTACATTTCCTGCCTGGCTCATTCACAGTGGATCCTGCTGTAGTTTGATTTTGGCAGTGGTGAAACATTAGGAGTTTCTCAGCGGTCAGTTCATACCTAGACTAGTATTCTATCCACCCACTCACACCTGCCCCCAGCCTAAAAAGCAGCTAAGGATCTCAGCTAGTTCTCAGATGCCTTTCTGAGTAGATGAGTTCCTATCATTTCATCAAAAGAAGATAATGACTTAAAGAAGAAGGGGAAACTCAATAAAGTTCTTTTTTAAAAAAAGCAGATAGGACTGGAGTACCCGGGTGGCTCAGTCGGTTAAGCGGCTGCCTTCAGCTCAGGTCACAATCCCAGGGTCCTGGGATCGAGTCCCATGTCAGGCTCCCTGCTCAGCAGGGAGTCTGCTTCTCCCTCTCCCCCTGCCTCTCCCCCGCTGCTCATGCTCTCTCTCTCTCATGCTCTCTCTCTCTCAAATAAATAAAATCTTAAAAAAAAATTTAAAAAAATAAATAAAAAACCAGATATGACTGAAGTCTTAGGACATCCTTTTCTGAAACATTCTTGGAGAGTAGGCTTTCTGCTTTTATATAACACTGCATCTGCTTTGAAACCCATACAACACTGGTTTCTTTCTTTTCTCTGGTGTTTTTAATCTATTACCTCTTAACAGACTTGTTTTTCAAGATGTAAATTCACTGGGTATGACTGTTTAGGTACAGTTAGTGTCTAATTGGGAGTTTGGGGCAATATCCAGCACATCATAACTATTCAACTGCTGTAACCACAATCATGTCTCTAAAATACTCTGAAAGCTTCAAATATTATATTAAATAGTACTATTAAAGATGCATAAAATAAGAATGGATTTTTAAATTAGTAGATATAAAAGTATTAGAATTTAATAAATGAAGATAGTTTTATTATCTTGCTCATGAGGTAATAATCACTTCTACTTTCCCAAATGGTTATTACACTTAGGATCAGATTCAGAAAGATTTATCTTTAGCCCACATATAAATATTTTCCCTTATTCTAAAACGTTAGCAATCTTCTTTTCTTTTGCGCAAAAGATAGTTTTAGGTTTGCTCCCTTTCTTTCTTTTAAATTTATGGACTCTGCTACTAATTTCTTGATGTCTGGAATAGGTTTAACATCTTTTCCCCTCAGCTTCTGTTGATCATAAGCTTGAAATTTATCTGCAAACTTCAAGGGCAGAAAAGAATAGAATTCACATCATTCTTAATATGGGATCAAGCCAAAACTGAAGGAAAAACTGAAGGAGTTTAAATTTTTTTTTTTTTTTAAGTAGGCTCCATGCCCAGCATGGAGCCCAACATGGGGCTTGAATTCATGACCCTGAGATCAAGACCTGAGCTGAGATCAAGAACTGGATGCTTAACCAACTGAGCCACCCAAGTGCCCCCCAAAACCGAATGATTTTAATGTAAATTATCCAAGCTAGAATCCCATATTTTAAACTTAAATTTGAATCAGCAATGATTTTTATTGCTGTCTCCTCCCCTTCTATTTTTACTATTCTTTTGAAGCTGAATCAGAGAAATGTGCTGAACATGTGGATTGCAGCAACTGGATTTCTCAGACAGGAAGCAAAAAGAAACAATTTTCTCCCTTAGGTTGCTTTTATTTAACAATCTGAAGAGTGATTATCTGAGTTCAAGGATTATATTTAGATTGGTCCTAGCAAAGAAGAAAAAAATACTCCTTTCACAACTAAGATAGAGCCAAAAGCCTTTTCTAGCTAATCAGTCAATTCCCAAGCCAGTAGGAATTGAGGCTTTATCTACTCTTCTACAAGGAGCAGAACTGGTGGGATACAGGATACCTTTATCTTATTGCATAGGTATGAAAATATTGCCTAAGCAGAATTGGAAAACTCACCAAATAAATAGAACGGTGAAATGAATACAACATTCTTAAATGCATTTAGAGCTGAACAGGCTACATATCAGAAAAAAATTTCACTTAAAGTTTGCTTGGAATCTTTTACATTAGTCTATGATAGAAACATAAATAATCAATGGGAACACCAAGCCAAGAAAATAAAACCATGGAAGAAAAGATAATCTGGGAACTAGAGGAGCCAATTCCTAATGCTATATATAAATACAAAACATATATATACACATATGTGATTTAAAAAAATGTTATGACACATTTGTGGCTCAAAAACACTCGTTCACATTACAGATCTCTTTTCTCACCCTTAGGCAAAGTTTGGTATAGAGGATAGAGGATTTCTTTCTGTATCTTCTCTGTCTTTCTTTTTGTCTCTCCTGCCTAGTCTTACCTATCAAAATTCCATACCATCCTTTAAGAACCATGTTAAATACTTCTCCATCAATAACCCTCTCCCAACAATTGAAAATAACTTGTCTTTTGTGCTCCCCAACACTTTATATTTGCATCACCACCAAGCTAAAAGCTCTAAAATGTTAGACTTCTTAGGATGTCATTCTAAAAAATTTGTAAAATGAAGTCCTTACCACCCCTTGTATGGCAAGAATTTAAAAAAGAAGTCACAGTCATCTGAAGTCAACACAAGACCTTTTTCTAGAAAATACTGGAGAACTTTCTATGCAGATAACAAAAAGGAGGACTGAACATAGCTGCGGGGGTACGTGGCTAAAAATCTTATAAGTTACATCTCAAAATTTAAAATTATCTCACTCTTTTTCACAACTTCTGTTTGTTGTTTCTTCATCGGCAGGGTCACATACCATCTGGTAAACATAGCAGCTGAAGACCCTGCTTGGTTTCTGTTCTATGTGTAGTACCAAGTCTCTGTCAAAGTAGACTTCATGGCTGTACGTCTGTAATGAAAACATAGTCAGATGAAATCTCCTCTTCACACAACCATCTTCACAATTATGTCACTAAAATGTCATAGCACCTATGCTAGGGATCTTCAAATATATACTTGGAAGCAAAACAATTGCTAGAAATAGTTTATTTTCATTACTTACGAATATGCAGATTACTTACAAGAAAAGCATTACACAAAACGTTGAAAATGAAAAAAACCCTGGTCGTAGGAATCTGAACACTCAGATTCTATTGCCTATACTGCTATTTCACTGTGTGAAATAGTGGTCAAGTTGCTAAACCTCTTGGGTACTCCACTGATAAAACAAAAGGATTGGATAAAATAACAGCTACTCTTCCTTATAGTTTTTATATTCTATAATAATCAAAAAAGTAGACAAATATTTCTGAGAGTGCCTGGAAACCCTAATGCTTAGATAACATCTCTATTAAATAACCAGGGGGATTCAATACAGTATATTTCTATTTTTAAAAATGTTACCAAACTTATAAAATGTGAGAAAACCAAAGACTATGGTAAGGAAATAAACAGCATGTCTCAGAATAAAACATAAGACTTCATCTTTAATGGGCGCCTGGGTGGCTCAGTTGGTTAAGCGACTGCCTTCGGCTCAGGTCATGATCCTGGAGTCCCGGGATTGAGTCCCGCATCGGGCTCCCTGCTCAGCGGGGGGTCTGCTTCTCCCTCTGACCCTCCCCCCTCTCATGTGCTCTCTCTCTCTCTCTCTTTCAAGTAAATAAATAAATAAATCTTTAAAAAAAAAAAAAAGACTTCGTCTTTAAGGCCTTTAGAAAGGAGGCATCCTCTAGTTCCTAGGGAAGGAAGGCTTAAGAAGTACTCATTTTGTCCTGTAGGATGATATCCTCTTTGATGTGGTCACTGGTATAGGTGACCCTTGACTAACTTGAACACAGTAACATCTGTTCCATAAATATTACCTACAAAGAAAATCCTTACAACTTCATATTCCATGGACTCTACTCACCACATCCCATGACTCCACTAGTGGAATGCTTTTAAGTAAAGTTCCATATTCATTACAGTGGAAATCCAGGTGAGCTTTTCCTTCAGCATCTATTTGGGTAACAGCTACCACAGAAAGCAAATCCAGCTCATCTTCATAGTCCACAATTTTAAAAGTCTCAGGGAATAGATGGATAAGGCAGAGGAAAAGAGGGGCAAAATCCAGTTATCCAGTTAGGATTATTTCTATTTGTAGTTTAACTATTCTATTACTTATTTTTAAAATGTAGAAAGAGGAATGAATGGATGAGAGCATAGGTAGAAATGGGTCTCTACTTTCATGCCTAGTAAAGTCCTAAGATTCTGAAGACTGCAACAGTATCCTACCAATTCTGACAGACCAAATCTATGTAGATCTCAGCCAAAGTATTACTGAAATTCTGTTATGACAGCAAACTAGAACTTCTCCAAATTCAAAAGAGGTACTCAACTGCTGCCTCTGACATGTGCTTTCACTGGTTTCCAGATAGGACTAAATATATGAAGTTCAGTTCTGAAACCCAAAAACTACCCACTTTCTTACCTCAGAAAAACAAAGGTCATTTCAAAAAGAACTGACAGCCTATCACACACTATTTATGACTCTATCAGCCTTTTTTTTTTTTTTTTAATGCTTTTTGGTTTCCTAAAGAAAGCAAAAATGGCTGCTTATACTTGAGGGAGAATATTAATTAGGAACTGAAATCCAACCCACAGAACAGGACTGGGATGAGAGATGTTAGCTGGAAATGATTAATGATGGTAAAGTCTTAAGAGAGAAAAATCTAACTCCAAACTCTGTTTAAGAAAGTAAACCTGGGACTCCAACCGCCTCACAGGGGAAGCAGATCCATGCCAGCCATCCAGGGATGGACCACAGGAAGGGACATTTTGGCAGGCACAACAAGTTTCTTTGAACCACCACATACTAATCCTTCACTCATATTTGGTCAAACTGCTTTTTCATCTATTTATATTTTCTGCCTTTACTACTCATGACATAAAAATTTACAGGGATTTATTACACATGGTTTCTTTTTATTTACTTTTTTGCCTTAATATTACCTTGGTCAAAATTCAAAGAGTAGACTTCTTGCCTGGGTGTAGTGATTTTATAGCCTTTAGTCACAACCCCTTTCAGCTTCTCCTTTATAGGCTAAAAGTTCTTGTTTTCTAATCTCTTGATGTACAGTATCTCTCTCTTTGTTACCACCTTCTCCTTGTTAATTATTTTTGCTACCTTTCAGTAATTTTAGTATGTCTTTCTCAAATATAGTTTTATACACAGGGAGCTTTCTGCTTTGTTCTCGATAGATTTCTATGGTTCAAAAAAATACATGTATTTATTTTATATATTTTTATATTACATATTTTATGTGTTATATATTTCATAAAATATATTGTATATATGTGTATATATATATACATAATACATTACATAATATACAAATGTACATATATATATCTTTTTTGAGAGTAGCCATATACTGGGTCACCTCCAACCTTTTTAAAAGATTTTCAAAAACTATCCTTAGAAGGCTACTCTAATGTTTCTACCTAGAAATGGTCACGCAATCAAACAGTTTTCTGGTCCAGACAGATTTAGAATTCATGCAATGGTTATATATTTGAAGCATGATCACTGTCCGCTGATTTCATAAAAACTTTCAATGCCTCTTTAAAAGAAAGGGATAAAAATGTATTAGCTCAGTGACTGGCAATGTCAAGTTCAGGCCAGAGGCTGAACTAATTTATCACACCCTCACACCCTTCGCGATGTCAAGTTCAGGCCAGAGGCTGAACTAATTTATCACACCCTCACACCCTTCTTCCCTGGCCCATGATCATTACCAAACATATCCATGTCTCGTAAGTAAAAAATAAAGCAAAAGCCATAAAGTCATCAGGATATAATTAAAGTATTTTCTATTAAATTTCCCTAGAAATGTGCACATTAGTAAAACAAAACCATAAGCTAGCAGTGTTTTCAAATTATTTCAGTTCTAAGAACATTTCTGCAAATGAAATCTTACAAATAATTCCAGTATGAGAGGAGAGGATGATGGAGATGCACTGATTGAAATACCATGCACAATCCCACCAATGAAGTCTGCATGGAACTACTCACCCCCAACCTGTATCCCAGAGTCTGGGAAGCAGACTTGAAAAACCACAGGGCTAGTACACACTAGTTTGGTTTGTTATCTCTGGCTAAAGTAATACCTCTTGTTCTGGGTCATCATCCAGAAGGTTAAAATTTTTTTTCACCACCCGTCCAGAAGCTGTAACAATGGGTAAGTTTTCATTCTATCATATGGAGAGAAATAAAAAGATATGATGAATCCTTTTATGTGCAATAAATAGCAAAACTACTAAATTTTGTTAAACAACCAACCCTTATCCAACATCCACAATTCTTTCCTCTACTAAGAAAATTCTGAATCAGATTTCTCATCCTCCAATTAGTAAAAATACTTACTATAATAAATTATGGATAAAATACCAAAGTAGGCAAACAATAAATACAAAGGTTACAGATTTGCTACTTCACTCGCCCTTCTGATTTTTGCTTTAGTATAAGTACAGCAATGCTACAGTGGATCTGCTTTTGGAAATTTCTCTCTGCATAATTTTCTTCATGTTCTTAATTTGTACACTAAAGAAAAAGAACTATTTGGAGTTAAAACATGGTATGTGATTTTTAAAGATTCATATCTACCCCAACCTACTCTAAGTTTGCACAATTAATTAAACCCAAAGGTCGAAAATTCATCAATAAAAACTGAAAGAGAAACCCAGAAAAGAAACAGAAATTAGCAAAAGATAAGCTCAATATAATCAACTCTTTTCAAATCTCAGCTGTGCATGGGGCTAAGACCAGCTAACTACGTAGACAAAAAAATCCAGACTTTTATCGTGCTGCTCTTTTCTGCCACACTAAAAGACAAACACATTTGTATATTATATTCTCAAATAGAAAGACAGTGATATACAAAGAATTTTAAAGTACTCCTGGCTTACTTTGTTCTTCTCCCTGTTGGCCAAAATGACAAAATCTTCAGAGATCTGATGCTGGGCACTATTATTTTCTACTTCATTTAGCTTTAAAACTCTGAAAAGGGAAAAAAGAACCTAAGACCTCAACACGTCATCAAAGTGCCAAAGTTGAACTACTGAAATGAAATTCAACAAGTGAAAATTACAGGAACAACACTAAGTTAGTTCTCCTCTCCTCCTGTGGAATCTGAAATATTAATGTCTGATCACTTTAGGGTCCATAAACTACTTCAAATTCAGAGATTTTTGTTAAACAGAAAACCTGTGACAACAGGTACTCCTGAAGTAGGGAATGAAGCAGTTTCCTCAGGCCTAAGCCATCTTCCAAATTGGCTTAATGAAAGTTATCTAAAGAACCTCATCTTTTTCATCCTGCAATAGGTCTTTAACGTTTCAGCTTTAATGGTGGCATTATAGTAGATACTGGCATTTTTTACTTCTGAAGATAGAATGAGATATCAGTGAACAACACTCAGAATTAACTATAAGGCAGACTGGATTAGCAACTAAACCTAAACTAAGAGTTTTCATAAAAGAGTAATATTTAAAAACTTCAATTTACTTAATACTTTTATCGTAGGGTTATATTTAAAGATTTGGGTTTTCTGAGTGCAAATGGCCTAATGGATCAAGCTTACTAAGCAAGAGAAAAGAAAATAATTTGCTCACCACCCACACGAATCTGTTCACAGCATTAACAAGCTTCAAAAGCACAATGTTCTCAAAGCTTAAAGTCTAAAACGCAGGCAAAGAAAATAGCAGGGAGAAGCAGCTACTGTGGCCAGAGAGAGCCAGAAGCCTTAGAGTTTGCCAGAGGCAAAGAAATCAGATTATATTTTAAATTACTCAATTTGTTATCTTAAATAAAAAAGGGCCAATATTTAAAAGTGCCTATCTTCTAGAACCTGGCAAAAGGGCACACACTCTTTGTGGACCTTATTTTCTTAAGCTCAAACTACTATTAAAAGGTGGGTAATGGGGCACCTGGGTGGTTCAGTCAGTTAAGCATCCGATGCTTGATTTTGGCTCAAGTCATGATCTCAGGGTTGGGAGATCAAGCCCTGCATTGGGCTCCACACTGGGAGTGGACCCTGCTTAAAATTCACACTCACCCTTTGCCCATCCCTTCCTCTCTCTCTTAAAAAGAGAGCGAGCGAGAGAGAGAGAGAGAGAGAGAGAGAAAGAAAGAAAGAAAGAAAGAAAGAAAGAAAGAAAGAAGGAAAGAAAAAGAAGGAAAGAAAGAAAAGGTGGATAGGCAACAAACATTAAAACCAAGGTTTACTAAAGCTGAACTACAGTTTTTAAGACTTCTTGTAAAAGTTGATAATCTTATTTAATTAAGTCCCTTTATCTTCTTTATAATCAATCCAGAAAGGTAAACTAATTAGCATGAAGCATAAGAAATAACAGAAGGCAGACAATGTCTTTCTTATTCAAGAAATTTACTGAGCACCTACTCTGTGCTAGGCACTATGCTCAGTGCTGGGGTTATAGTCAGCAAAACAGACTCTTTCCCTGTCATTACTGAGTTGATGACTCCAAAGCTAGATATTTAAACAGATAATCAAACAAATAATTAATTAAAATTGCTGTGTTAGAGGAGGATAACAGTGCATGCAGTGAAAATATGATGGGGGAGCTAATCTAACGAGGGGTATCAGGCAAGGACTAGGTGCAAAGGAGATATTTAAGCTGGCGACAAAATATGAATAGAAGTTAGGCAAGAGAACAGGGAAGGGAAACACACTCCAAACAGAGCAAACAGGTCCCTGGCTGTCTGATAAGACAGCATTACTGAAATAAACTGAATGGGAGGAGAGTCTTTCAGACCATGCTAAGTGAATGAGGGTCTTTATCTCAGGAACAAGAAGCCATAAAAAGGTTAAGGCAGAATCCACTTGGTTAGGATTTTGTGTTTGTTAATGATTCTAAAAATCACTCTCACTGCTGAGAAGAAAACAGACTTAAAGAATATAAAAACGGATTCTTGGGAGTCCTGTAAGTAGACTATTACTATAGTCCAGGCTAGTGATGACAATAGTCTGACTCACGGGATATATGGGTGGGTGGGTGGGTGTGTGTGTGAGAGAGGAAATACACATGAGTATATGTATATGTACTGAAGAAAGACAAAAAGGTAACAAAGTGTTCAGAATAATTCCAGATTTCTGGCATGAGACGTTTGGGCCAGGATATAAATTTTGGAGTTTTGGTGTATACATGATCTATGAAGCCAAGGGAATAAAAAGAATCAATAAGTAGAATCATGCAGAAAGGGAATGAAGAGTGAGAAGAAAATAGGGTCTAAATCCTGGGGATATCCAATAATTAAAGTCTGAGTAGAAGAAAAAGAATGTGAAAGGATACTAAGAAAGACACATCAAAGAGGGAGGAAAATATTCAGAACTGTGGTGTGAGGGAAGCCAAATGAAGAGTGTTTCTTTTTTTTTTTTTTTAAAGATTTTATTTATTTATTTGACAGAGAGAAAGACAGTGAGAGAGGGAACACAAGCAGGGGGAGTGGGAGAGGGAGAAGCAGGCTCGCCGCCGAGCAGGGAGCCCAATGCGGGGCTCGATCCCAGGACCCTGGGATCATGACCTGAGCCGAAGGCAGACGCTTAACAACTGTGCCACCCAGGCACCCCTGAAGAGTGTTTCAAGAAAGGAAAGGTCAACTGGATGGAAGATGTGGGTCAACAAAGCAAAACAAGGTTTACTTCAAACAACTCCTGTTCTAAAGCTGTCTTTTAGAACAAAGACAAATCATTTCTCTCCTTAATCCTGAAGAATTAAAACATGATGAGGACAAGTCAATCTGAATCTTTTACCCATATATCATCCATCAAAGAATTTATTTAAATGTAACATCTACAAAGAGTAATAATGAGGCTGAAAGAATAAAGTTTTCTGGATGCCAGTCTCTGAGGAAGCAAGCTCTAACAAGCTAATTATTTCTATAATTGAGTCAATAGTTAGCTGGCAAAAATAAACATGCCGATAAATGCTTCCAAAAGCTACTTTTCACTTTAAAGTAATTAATAAAAATACTCACTTGACCTGATTTGGGCCGACGTGTATTATTCTACCAGAAGCATCAGGATGAAAATAGATCCAGTCAGATTCTAGAGAACAACATTCCATTTCTTGGATCCCATTTTTTGCCTGAAGTTGGGTAAAAATATTGAAAATAGAGATCAAGGGAAAATAAAGTAAGTTTTCAAGTCTACCTCAGTCATAGATCAGTAAATCAAAGGTACAGGGCAGAGAAAATATCAACAGTTGAACTGGGATATGTCTAAGAATTGAATTAGGACACTCATACTTGAGAAATCCAGAACATTTACCCTGCACCATACAATGAACTTAACAGTTATCATATCTCAAGCATCTAATTTGTATCAGATACTACAGTAGATGTTTTAGAGTCATTTCATTTAACAATATTCAAAGCATTTATTATATCCCCACTTTGATGAGGAAACTGATATACAAAAAGGATGAATCATTTGCTCAATGTTTTACATGTACTAAACAGCTGCTCTGATTCTGAGGTTCAAGAACTTGTTCCATAACGTAACTCTGTACAATCATGCACACACAGTTCCCTATAACTTCTTCCTCCCTTGCCTATCCCCAATAAACTGTCAAAAGGAGTGGTTAGCACAAAGATAAACATGCAACCCAATCCCAAATCTCAGAAACAGGTCATATAAATCTCCTTGGATAAGTCAGATATAAACCTCTAATAATGAAGAAATGGTCTAATACTGCTTAGCCTTCTAGGCAAGTAGAGATTTATTTCATGGTAGTTCATTTAGACACTAAAATAAAGAAAAGAAAAAGATACCTCCATGATATAGGATCACATACGTACATAAATGTTTTACCTTATACATAGGAGCACTAAGAACTAATATTAGCATGGATACAATGATTTCATTTAATTTCTTTAATTTCCCCAATGTAAAGTGAAGTGATACCACCTTTCCTATTAGATACTTATAAAACTTTTAAAATTATTAACTTATTAATTTCATTAACATATACTGACAGGACACTATTTTAAGTAACACATTAGGTGTTTGTACCTCGCATGAACTCAACATAATTCTTGCCATCAAAAAGCTCATAATCAAGAAGGGAGGCAGAAACATAAACAGAAATAAGAAGTGTAGAAAACAAAAACAAAAAGAAACAAAAAGTGTAGAAAACAAAGTAATCAAGCCATGCACAGGATATTAACAAGCATCCAACCCAGGTGAGCAGAATATTAGAAGAAAAAACAGAGCTTAAACTAAGCCTTAAAGGATGAGCACAAAATGGCGAAAAAGAAGAGATGGCAAAACACAAAACACAGAAATGTTAATCCATATAGCATGTATATGTGTACACATGAATAAAAATTTTAACTTTGGCTCCTACAAAAGAAATATAATGACTAGGGAAATAGGTGGGGGCTATGTCACAAGTGCTTTGTTTGCCACGCTTTTAAAAAAATGGAATTTAACACATTTTCTGTATTAATGACTGTTTTAATTTTTCAGGAATTTTTATAAGTATTCTAATAATTTCTAATATGAATGGTGGTATTATTATATTGTACATATAAGGAAATCAATTTAATTAAACACCTTGGTTGCAACCACTGAAATGAATGTGTCCAAGATGGCATTAGCTCTGGATGCGTCTTTGTTTAAAATAAAACATGTACAGGGCGCCTGGGTGGCTCAGTTGGTTGAGCGACTGCCTTCAGCTCAGGTCATGATCCTGGAGTCCCAGGATCGAGTCCTGCATCGGGCTCCCTGCTCAGCGGGGAGTCTGCTTCTCCCTCTGACCCTCTTCCCTCTCGTGCTCTCTCTCTCTCATTCTCTCTCTCAAATAAACAAATTAAAAAATCTTAAAAAAAAAACATGTACATACTTACAAACATCTTTCTTTAGACAATTCCCTTTATTATAATTACTATTAACATGCAAAAGAAATATTATCTCTTTTCGTGTTAAATATAAGGCAGCATTATTACCAGTTCTGTAGTTTTTGTTATGTGCTTGAATCCTAGATTTTAAAGCTCAGTTTAATAGAAAGCTATGAAACATTTTCTGAATTCTTCAGTTTGGCTGCGTTTTTGCGTTATCTACTATAGTTATGTGTTTTTGGGTTATCTACTCTTCCAACTGACAGGTGGGGAAGTAATGGGCATAAGCACCCTTAAGTTAATGTCACTACAGCAAAGCTGTCTGGCAAAGGAACTGAAAACTTCCCCTGGCTTCGGCATTTAGGAATGCGTGGAAACGTAGATATGACTAGATGTTATAATCAGTTATTATAGAAGTTGAGTACTTGACAGGCATGCTTGATATAGATGTTGGAGGCCATTTTATACACACACACACACAATAATATGTATTGTCAGTTCTTATGTAAAAAGAATATGTACTAAAAATCCAGAATGTGAATCGTACAGCTTTTGACTGGATAAAAAAGTTAAGTGAAAGAGATGGTGGCTGAAGGTCCTGGTGGCTGAAGAATGTTCACTGGCTGAGAGGTAGACAATCAAATCACAGACTTGTCATGACAGGAAATAGCCCCTAGAGAGGCCACTCTAAAAGAAGATGTCCCTGGGCTGGGCCAAATAGGAGCTGTCACATGTGATACGTAAATGAAAAAATGAAAGGGGACAACATCCCCACAAAAGAAAACTAGAAGACACTAGACACAGTGTTACCTGGCAGTGACATCAAAGGAAATAGATAAATGGACCCAAGATTGTGTTGATCTTTGGGGTGGTGAAAGGTGGCCTGTGACTAAAAGCCACTGCGTACAACAGTGACTGATTGAGCACGATCCTGGAAGAGATGGGTGTGGAATAAGCCGAGTCTGCCTCAGAAAAAGTAAGATCATTTGATATATCAAATATATAGGTTCCAGATATAAACTACACTAACTCGGCAATACAAAACAAAGGGGAACCCCTCCACCACTCCCTGTGCATTTGCTCTTTTGCACTTCTCTTAATCACTGTGCTTCACAGACTGCATCTTATTTATCTACATGTGTGCTTTCAAGAGCCTAAGCAACTTGAGGGAAGGGAATGTGTCCCCAGCCATGCCTGGCACACATTAGGCCCTCAATAAATTAAGTTAAATTAAATTAAATTAAACTAAATGATAAATCATGCCTAAATCATGTTCAAAAAGAAAATTAATTCAAGGGGTAGAAATTTCTATTGTCTTACCATGTACCATTTCTTCCTATTCCGCCGTAAGTAACTTAATAATGTTCTTGAGAATTCAAAGTGTTTCAATGCTTACATTGTGACCAACAGAGTTCTACCTGGTTCTGCTCTGGAAAGCTAATAGCAGCAAACCATGAAAAAACAGGACCAACCACACATTGCACCAGCAATTTCAGAGGAAGCCTGAACATACTCCATCAATAATTTCCACTATGGAGCTTCAGAGATGTTCTGCAGCAATCCCATGAGAAATCTTTGGTTTCTAAAAATTTTCAAATCTTAATGCTTTTAAATTCTGGGTAGTACACACAAGTGTTTTGTCATATTCTTTGTAGTCTTCTGTACCTAACAATGTTTACAAATTATTAACACAAACAAAAAGTAATTCTTAGGAATTCTTATTATAGAAGTAGAAAATAAAGAATTTCTGATACAAATTTACTACTAAAAGTCTGATCACTCATGATTTACCAAGGAATTATCTTTCAGAGCACAAATATGGAAAACTCCTTTCTGTTTCTTCTTATTAGGTGTGATGATGTAGTGCCAAGGATGGCCTCCAATCTGAAAAGCATTCTCCAGGGAGGATACCTCAAAGAGCAGTGGAGGTGTGTCTGCAGAGATGGGCAAAAGAAATTTATTATTTTCTCTGTTCTGGTAGCCTTGGAACATTCATGAACTGAATTCAACCCTTCTTTGCATGTACCATCTATAAATTTTCATTAATGAAAAATTACTATGTTCAGGAAATAAAATATAATCAGGAAAGAGGCTGACTGCTAAGAAAAGAGAAAGCTGGTAGGAAACAAATGCTGTTATGAGGTTAACTTTCTAGACATCTGTCTTCAGGCTATGTGTGACCTGCAGCTGAGTGGAGATAAAAAGTGGGCTGAAGGTGCTTATGATGGGAAAAAAATGACAAAGTACATCTAATAAAAGCAGCTGCTATTTACTAGGCATGTGTGTCTCAGACTCTGGGTTAGATACTATTTCCAACACTCATGACAATCCTAATAGGTAATTAAGTCTAATAATTCCTTCAGATGCGAGGAAGAGATCTTCCATATTCCAGACCAACAGGTTATACTTAGCAAACTTTATCGGAGCAGTCTTAAGATTTCCCGTGTAGAAGTGATAGTAGTCATAATGAATGTAACCACTTAGGATAGGTGGGTCCTGTCACAGTGGAAGCTTTATTAAAGGGTAGCCACTACTACTAGTATCATCTTTAGACAAGTTAACTAGTTTAGATACATCTAGTCAGTCACTGTCATTTAGAGACTGACACCATAAAAGAAGTATCTGTTGGTGCCTCTTAGTCTTTTCGATAACAACTAATTTTAAGTAGAGCGAAACAGATGTACTCTTAGAGAAATGCATAAGTGGAATGTACTATAGCTTTAGAAGACCAGAATAGCGTTTGGACAGTACTTGGGAAACATCACAAAGCACACAGTCTGTTTCAGCAGGTGGTTAATCTACGACTCTTTTTTTTTACCCGTCTACCTTAAGAGTTTACTCTTTGGTTATGAGGCCATCACTGTCAGTAAAGGGGCTTGCGGTAGGAAGACCATTCACTCAAGAGTCACATGTTACATATAGAAGTGTGTACACTATTAGGCTTCTTCATAAGGACAATTTACCACTTGGTGCTATACATAAGGAGAAAAATAATGAAAAGTGAATTCACAAACTGACAGTCCTGAGAAAGAGACAAGTATAAACGTATTAAATATACTTAAAGTGCTTTAAAAAAAAAAAAAACTTCTAGGAAAAGAATAATATTCTTAATATATAAAGAAGTCTTTTTAGGGTGCCTGGGTGGCTCAGATGGTTAAGCATCTGCCTTTGGCTCAGGTCATGATCCCAGGATTCTGGGATCGAGTACCACATCGGGCTCCCTGCTCTGTGGGGAGCCTACTTCTCACTCTGCCTCTCTCTCTGTCTTTTATGAATAAATAAATAAAATCTTAAAAAAAAGTCTTTTTAATAAGAAAAATATGAACCCAACAGAAAACTGGGCAAAAAACATCAGTAAGTAAATTATGAAAGAAGTACAAACATCGTATGTGATAATATGGTAGCTATCAAATGATGATGAATGAGGAAAAAATACAAAAAGAAAAAATATAATTAGAGTTTGAATTTGGGGTTAAAATTTCAAGTAGGTATGTTGTAGAGAATATAAAATAGGTATGAACAATAGGGAAAAAAAGTCAATCCAAAAAGATGTATTTAAAAAGAAACGCTTTTCTAAGCAGTTGCTAAAAATGGCCCCAAAGTAGCAGCAGGACTCTGTTCATCACAATTCTGATGGGTCCCCACTAACCTCAAGAGCCCGAATTTTGATCTCTAATACTATTTTCAGTTAAAGAGTCCTAGAAATTCTGACAGTAGCAGATTCCATGTCTTGTAGTGAGGAAATTTTAGGATAGGTCTGAACCATCTGGTTATTGCTATAAAGGATATTTTACAAGGATGTCAGTGTAGTATTAAAAGAATAAGAGAACCAAGAAAAGGAGCTCCTACTGGCTCGACTGTGGAGAGGCATTAAAAAGAAAATAATAATTATTATAATGCTCTGAGTCCGTGAAAGGTCAAGCAATGATACTTCAGATTTTTAATATAAATTGTACAAAATGTTGTATGGTTTATAAAAGAAGGGCTATAATAGGATAATGATTTTTCTGTAACTTTAAAATATAGGGAATATATCAGGCAAATGCAAATCAAAACCACGAGATATTGCCTCACACCTGTTAGAATGTCTATTACCAAAAAGATAAAGAACAATAGGATGTTGAGGAAAGGGAACCCTCATGCACCACTGCTGGGAATGTAAATTGGTGCAGGCACTATGGAAAACAGCATGGAAGTTCCTCAAAAAATTAAAAACAGGGGACACCTGGGTGGCTGTCGGTTAAGCATCTGCCTTTGGCTCTGGTCATGAATCAGGGTCCTGGGATCAAGTTCTGTGTCGGGATCCTTGCTCAGCGGGAAGCCTGCTTCTCCCTCTGCCTGCCACTCCCCTGCTTGTGCACTCTCTCTCTTTCTCTGTCAAATAAAGAAATAAAATCTTTCCAAAAAATAATCTAGTAATTCCACTACTGGGTATTTATCCAAAGAAAATGAAAACACTAATTTGGAAAGATGATATGCACCCCTATGTTCACTGCAGCATTGTTTACAGGAGCTCATAGAGACAGAGAGCAGATTGGTGGTTATCAGAGGGGAAGGGGTTGAGGGGGGTGTGAAATGGGTGAAGGGGGTCAACCGTACGGTGATAAATGGTAACTAGATTTACTGTGGATTTACGTAGATTTACACCATGTATCACTTAGTAGTATATACAAAAATCAATTTTTTTGAGGTGAAAGCAGAGTTTATTGAAGATACGGAGCAAGCAGATATAGACAGACACTCCATGGAACTTGGAAAGAAAAGGAGTATGAGTCTCATCTTTGTTCAGGGTCTGGGGTTTTTTATTGAGGGTGGTGGTTTGGTGTACATGTCCTCTCAGGTATCCAAGAACCGTTTAGAACAAAGACGAGGGCTCAGGTGTTATTTTTTGGAGCCAGGGGGTCTTGGCATGGAGATGTCTAGCTCCGGTGGTCTGGAATGCATATGTGATAACTTCGTCCAGTCATGCTCACCTGGTCCTTCCTTAGATGTTATTTATTCTAGAGAATCATCAACTCGTTGTCCCTTACAAGGAGGACGTGCACTACTTGCATTGTAAGACATGTGTAAAGTGGAACAGGGGTGCAGGTCCTAGCAAGAATAGAGACTGGAAAAGAAGCAAAGGAAAAAAACAGCTTTTTCTCTCATGGGGTCCCCTTCAATTTCTCGCTCATTCCCTAGTATGAGATTTTTATCCTCCTAATTCTTAAGGGATGTTGAAGGGTGAAGGTCTCATCTTCTGTAACTTCTTCAGGCTGAAAGAGATTATAGATCCTACCTATTGAGAGGCATAAAAATCCTGAGCTATCTCATTACATGGAGGGTCCCTAGGAGCAGACTGTTTGAGTTGGAGGCACTCATGAGGCCTCATCATAAGAATGGGATGCTTCCTACAGTTTCCATTGACATAATTTGTCTGACATATTTATGCAGAGCATGTAATAACAATAGCTCCCTCAATAAAAAGACCTAGAATAATTATTATCATAGCTAGTAAAAGAAGTGGTTTCCATCAGGACTATCCATTTCCGCTAAACCAGGAAGAAATCCAATCACTGAGAGAATTAGAGGAGTCAGACGTTGCTTTAATTCGTACGTGCATGTCTGCTAAAACTTTGGATACGTTAGAGTTATCAGGGATATATGCAAAATATTTAGTCTCAATATTAGCATAAGTTTTTTCTTGAGCTACAGTCAGGATATCAAGGACCATTTGGTTTTGGAGGTCCACCTTTTGAATTTGTGGGTGACTGCATGTTGGGTTTGGTTAAAGGTGGCCACTATATGCTTGGCTAAAGCCTCTGTTTGTAATTTTACAGCTACAGAGGAAGCTCCTGGGAAAAATATGGCTAAGGGATAAAACCATCAAGAATCCCTCTTTGTCTGATGTCTAGCCTTGGTAATATCCTAATTATGAAGAATCGCTCGCAAGTGGGAGATAACTTGTCCTGGGAAAAATTGAATTATGCTGTACACCTGAAACTAATCTAATGTTATATATACGTATCAATTTTATCTCAATAAGAAAAATAGGTAGGTAATCTTAGATATTTCTTCTATTAAATAAATGTTTAAAAAATTTAGATACATGTGAAGTGAAAATACAAGGTACAGAACAGAATATATGATATACTACATTTGGTGTAAGAAAGAAGGTAACATTTAACGAACACATACACACGTTTGCTTATTTTTATAAAAACAAACAATAGAGGGATAACCTCGAAACTAAAAATAATGATTACTTCTAGGGGCAGGGTAGGGTAGGGGGAAGGAAGTAACAGAATAAAAGGACTATATATGGAAGCAAAATTTCTCAGACAATATCTTTTTATATAGTTTTGACCTTTGAAATATACACATTTTACAACTTCAAGAATAAAGTCAAAGGGAAAAAACAAACCTAAAATTGAAAACAAACTAAAACAAATGAATCTAATTACATAAAATTGGTAACCTAATCATACAGAAAAATAATTTCAAATAATCTTTTAACACATTACTTCTGTAGTACACTTATTGGGCTGTACACTAAGAACAAAAGGAACTGTACAGAAATCTTAACCTTCAAAACACTATACTTTAGTTTTTAGTAGTAGCACTGATATGGCAATTTTAAGATTATCACATATATAATAGGATAAGATTTTATTAGGCATCAAGTTAAGTGGGAGCCAAAAGAAATACAAATATAAAAGCAAAAAACAATTAAATTGGAAATATGAGAATGAACTAATGAATTTTTGTTTTAATATATTTCCCAGCTCTGTTCACCAAAAAATAAAGACAGCCAATTGCATTGAGCACAACTAGATCTTGGTCTGTGTTGTGCGTTGAACTGTGTCCCTCAAAAAGATAAGTCAAAGTCCTAACCCCTAGTATCTGTGAATGTGACCTCATTTGGAAACCGGGTCTTTGCAGAGATCATATTGGATAAGGGTGGGTCCTAAATCCTATGACTGGTGTTCTTATAAGGAGAGAGAGAGAGATTTGAAGACAACAGAGTAAAGAAGAGCATGTGAAGACAGGCAGAAATGGGAGTTATACTGCCACAAACCAAGAAAGGCCAAGGACTGTCAGCAACAACCAGAAGCTAGAAGAGGCAAGGAAGGATTCTTTCCTAGAGTCTTCATAGGGAAGTCATCTCTGCCAACACCTTAATTTTAGACTTCTAGCCTCCAAAACTGTAAGAGATTAAATTTTTCTTGTTTAAAGCTACCAGTCTGTGGTGTTACAGCAGCCCCGGGAAACTAACACAGTCAATGATGATGTTCTCTACTGAAATGGCTCCTTGTCAGATCTAGGACACGGAAAGTAAAAGACAAACCTGCAATATATTGTTGTTCCAGAAAACAAGGAAATTCTCCAAGACTACTGGGGTGTGTCAAAGTGGAGTTCTCACTGGCCAAATTTGGGGCAATCTGAACATCATTAAGAATAATGACTGTAACTACATAACTTTGAATAAAAAAAAAATCCTTGAGTCTATTGTGATTATATATGTGTGCTGACCTCTGAAATATTCTGCCACCATTGGAAGTGACTATTATACCAACTCCTTGTTCAAATATTGATAATTAAAGAGAAGGAATAAGTATATACTTTGACTTTTTAGGAGGAATTATAGTTCTATTCCTAGGCGACAAGTGAAAGTCTTTATTTATGGAAAAATGTTAGTTATTAAAGGTAGAAGGAATGACAGAATCCTTCAAATGGCCATTCTGCCATCCCAAATGACATAACTGATTCAGGCAAGAATCATTAATAGTTACAGGAATATTCTTGTTTTCTGTAATCATAGAAAATTAAAAACAACCTACATGTCCAGACTAGTGAACTGGTTCAACAAATTTAGAGTTCATCAATAAAATGGTATATAAGTCAAGTTCTTCAAATTTCAAGGAGCTGCATGTGTACATGCATACACAAGGAACCACAATGTAAGTACCACATTCAAAAAGTATTACAAGATATATAATGAAAACTAAATCTTCCTTTCATCTTATCCCTCAGAAGTAACTACTATTTATCAGGTTTTTGGGTGTCCTTCCATATATTCCAAGCAAATCTAAAAGCATGAACTAGGGGTGCCTGGGTGGCTCAGCTGGTTAAGCGACTGGCTTCGGCTCAGGTCATGATCCCAGGGTCCTGGGATCAAGGCCCGCATTGGGCTCCCTGCTCCTCGGGGAGCCTGCTTCTCCCTCTCCCTCTGTCTGCCACGCCCCCTGCTTGTGCACTCTCTCTCTCTCTCTGTGTCAAATAAATAAATAAAATCTTTAAAAATAAATAAAAGCATGAATTAATGAATTTTTGTATATGTATAAAAAGTATACTTATATGTATACTTTTAACATGTGAATATGAATTCTTTATACAAATGAAGCTTTTCATATACAATTTTATACTCCTTTTTATCACTTGGTAATATATATTGGGAACTGCTCTATACCAATGCAAAAAAAAGGTTTTTTTTAACAATTAAATTTATGATACAGCCAAACAATGAAAAAATATTAGTGCCACCTACCAATGTACATGTTATTTCCAATCACTTGCTATTAGAAACAATGTACTTGTACACTTGTCATTTTGTACACATGTGAACATATCTGGTATAAATTCCTAAACATGAAATTGTTCAAGGAATATATACATTTAAAGCTTTGATACATATTGACAAACTGTCCTCCAAAAAGGACCCCAATAATAAATGAATATACTGTTACAGACTTCTCTACTTTTAACAAACACTGTTATATAACTTTTTGATATTTGAGAATCCGAAAAGATATATCTTATGATAATTTTAATTTGCACTTCTCTTATCAGTGATGTTGGGTTTCACCTTCCCCTAATTAAAAGCCAAAGAAGACTCAGTATCCCCAGGCCTTCAGTTCAATGAATAACTGATAGATTTTGTTAACACCTATTCAATAGCAAGGAATATGCTATATAGAAGTAAAATGAATTCAGTTTATAATTAAATTATGAGAAAACATCTGGATGATTACAATAAATAACTATTTATATGACCACTTATTTCTTAAGGTGAAAAAAATGCTATATAGTAGCCATACCTGTGATTTTAATATTACAAGGAATGCCAAAAGGAGCCTCTCCTACAGTTCCAGCAGTCCCACCCCATCTGCATGCACACCCTAAGTCAAGTTTCTGTTGCATGAACTAAAAACAAAACAAAACAAAAACGGTGGCTTTAGCACCTACTTATTCGCCGTCTGAGGAGAGAAAAAGTCAAATTACATGTATATGAAAGAGAAAATATCTTTATTGACTCAAGGCGTTTCTGTTTATCTTCCCTCCCCTCTTTTAAAAGTTACTTTGTCTTTCTGCATTTGTACAGTTTTGTAGAGTTGAAATCTACACAAGTGCCTTATTCTAAAAGCATTTCATTAAAAAAAAAAAAGTCATACCTCAGTCCAAACCTCGAGTTATTATAATATGGCAAATTTCAGTCTTCTCTACCTGTTCAGTGATGGCTTGGAAGCTATAGAGTCTGACCAGTCCTGAGCTGTACATCACAATTAGTATTCCATGAGACAAGGTAGCATCTGTAACGTTCCCGAAAATCTGAGGGGAAAGGTAGATATCACCTGAGAAAAGACCAGAAGGCCAATCCTCTGAGTGTTCACAGTGGTTTGTGCATCTGCTTAACATTCAGGTCACCACTACAACACTGCTGCCTACCATATAACTTAATTATAATTTAGAGACTTGAAATTAAAGTGTCATTAGGGTCGTAGGCCACTAGAGTCTCAAAGAGGAACACTAATGGGAGTGCAGCACTTAACCCTCAAAATGAAACAAACTGAGGGTTCTAGAGGGGAGGGGCGTGGGGGGGTGGGTTAGCCTGGTGATGGGTACTAAAGAGGGCACGCTCTGCATGGAGCACTGGGTGTTATACGCAAACAATGAATCATGGATCACTACATCAAAAATAAATAAATTAAAAAAAGAAAAAAAATGATTCAGCAGCATTCATTTGCTTCATCCATTTGCTTTGTAGTTTTGTCACTATCTTTTAATAACACATCCTATTCCTTGTGGACATAGGCATACACTGAGACCGTCTAATTCTACCATGCGGGATATGTGTTGTAGAGTAAATATAGGGACCTATTCTTCATGCTAAAATGTTATTTATAAAGAAACTTATTTTTTAGCTAAAAGTGAAAAGATTGGATGTAAGAAAGTACTTCTAATGAAAAACAGCCAACTCCAGAATTTTACCATTACTTTGCTCTTGAAATATCTAACACTGCTTGATTTTTCAGTCATATAAAAACCAAACGTGTTAAAGACCAAGCAAGCACCTACAGAGACATTGAGCCCGGCTAGCCCTGAGTACCCTGAGTAAGGCTCTGGCTCTTCGCCCCCTTTCTGGGCTTGTTCTGTGCACCGGGTCCTGTCCTGGTCCCCCACAGAGCTCTGATAAAGTAACTTGATTCTGCGCCTATTTTAATATTTAACAAAAGCCAACATAGACAAATATTCATAGCAATGAAAGAACAAGTGGAAATCAAGTGAAAATCTGTTTCTGTTTCTACTCAAGACAAATTACTTAGTGAAGATTTACTACCCCAAAGATCAGCTTAAAGTACATGTTGAACTTCGCCCTGGGTGGTCTCTTATACATGGGGAGTAGAGGGTACACTTCAGCTCCAACTAACCCTAATCAAAACCACATCCCTCCAATTATTATCATAGCAATCTGAGAGTAAAGAGAAACAATTGATGACTTAGTTAACTGTTCATTCCTGTTGTAGACTGTAATAAGCACACACAACTACTTCATCCACAAGCACAAAGAAAACAGTTAAATTAGTAAATTGTGTTTCTTGTCATCTCTTAGAAAGATAATTATGCTTTGCTTCGATCTTGACTAGCTCATGATTTTTTACTTGCTGATCCTCGTTTCCCACTTTGAAAAGGAGGACCCGTGTAATTCAAACATGTTTCCAAACAATGAGTGCTCTAATATAGCAGCCACTGCATCTTAAAATTTGGTTCACACTTTGGAGTCAAACCCAGGTTCTAATTCCAGCTTCTCCACTTACTTGGGATTTGGGTAGCTGCTTAACTTCCTAGTTGAACCCACTATATGTCACAAAGTTATAAACTACTCAAAGTGCCTGGCACAAAACAATGAGTAGGTAACTGATACTACTCACTCGCCTTTATGTAGCTTAGTATAATATGCTTATGCAAAATTTTTTTAATATGTTCATCTTATTTGCTAATGACTCTTAGTGGACCCTGAAGATCTGACCTCAGTAATACTTGAAGTGCGTAATTAAAGACCAGTAGAATAGACCAATAAATAACTATCCACCTAGACTAAGTAACAATTTTTTTAATGGAAAGTAGGAGGCTATTGATTCTTTTACTCAAAGGAAATATGTCTTTTCTTTCCTCCAATATAACAGACCATAAATCAAGAAAAATGACAAGAATAAAACCTATAACTGAATGAGTTGGAAAACTCACATATTTAATTATATGTCTTATTTATGTAACATAAAACAAATTTTAGATCTACACTTTGCAATTAAAATGATTCATTTTGTTGTAGCTTTTCATCTTCCTAATGGTCCTTTTAACAAGCTTTGGAATATCCCTCTAAAAAAAACACCTTACTCATTTCATAATTTTATAAAGTAGTGGTTTGTTAATGACACCAAAGGTATTCAACACTTCCACTTGAAAGGCATAAGAACATGCAGAAAGATGAAAGGATGATTAGGCTTCCTTCCTAAATGAAACATTCTCATGTATTTTGATATGAAACAAACTAGATCAGAGAGCTTTTTACAGTCAGGGGAACATTTGCAATCAAAACACCTAATAAACAAACATACATTGACATCACATCTTATCAAAAAATTAATATTGAAATAAAATAAGTAAGTTCTTACCTTCTTGTTGATCTCCAGAATCCCTATAAGTGAAAAAGGTAAAACATGGAACACTGCAAGGTACAGCAAAACAGGCTGTTGAATGCCTGCCTAAAAGGAAAGATTAAATTACAGGCAGCTCTCAAAAGAATTTCAGAAACACTATTTTCGTGAGTTGAAAACATCCATCTGTCCTAGCAGTTATGTGGATGTTTTCATGAATTGAAAACATCTACCTACCTTGCAAAGTTACTTACACAGGAAAGCATACATGTTCAAAATATGTCCATTAAACCTTCAGCCCTTCAATACACATACACATACACAAACAAATCTATAAAACTAAACATAGGGGCGCCTGGGTGGCTCAGTCGTTTAAGTTTCTGACTCCTGATCTCAGCTCAGGTCTTGATCTCAGGGTCATGAGTTTAAGCCCCGCATCAAAAATAAGTAAATAATAAAAAAAAAAAATACAAATAAATAAACATTAACAATAAACACTTCTTAGCAACAAAACATATTTTATATACTATACAACAAAAACATTTTATATACTGCATAATAAAATATATTTTCTGTATTTTTTTTTAAGATTTTATTTATTTATTTGACAGAGAGAGAGAGAAAGCGAGAGAGGGAACACAAGCAGGGGGAGTGCGAGAGGGAGAAGCAGGCTCTCCTCTGACCAGGGAGCCCGATGCGGGGCTCAATCCCAGGATCCTGGGATCATGACCTGAGCCAAAGGCAGACGATTAACGACTGAGCTACCCAGGTGCCCCTATTTTCTGTATTATAATATAAATTAATATAGATTTCTGGTAGATATCATATCTGATTGTGTCATTATTATACATATATTATTTTGTTAATATAATATAAATTATGTTATAAATTGGAATTCTAATAAAGAGCCAAAAGACACAGTTATCATGGTCACATCATCTCAAAGTAGAATTACCCTGACATGTCTATGTGAAATGAGAAAAAATTATCAATAGTTAAAGCTTGAATGATTTCTCTGCTTGAAAAAGATAACTCTCTTACTTTGAAGAACAAGGTTCTGTCAATTTCTTTCCACTGTGGAATGTAAAATAATCTGTTGTACTTCCCCAAGGCAGCTTAAACGGTATTTATTAAGTTTATATCATTTTCTTAACTTTTCTACCATTCTTCAGAAATCCAAGATCATTAGTTCTTTCCTAACAAATTTGCAGACAATTTCCTCTGGAAACAAACAAATTCCTCATCTTACTGATGTTTAAAGATTTATTTATTGATATTTAAAGATGTCTACCTGCCGGGCCAATACTGAGCCTTTGTTTTGAGCTGACTTGACTGCAATGACTTCTTGAGGAGTGTCCCAGCTCAGGTATCTTGTAAAAAGATGACGAGAAGGTTATTCATTTCGGTAAGTTTCCTTATAATCAAAATATAACAGATATTTCATAAATAAACAGTTCTTTATTTAAATTATAAAAGCAAAGTAATTTATTTTAAAAAAGAAATAACTTAAAAATTCCCTCTACATCTTTATATGGATATATTCCTATTAAATATATACATATATATTGAATTTTAATCCTTCTAGAGTGTCAATAAATAAAAACTGATCAAACATATTCAAAACTTAGAAAAAAGACCATTCCTACTTTAAAACGGACATTAACATTAGAAAAAGCATTAAAAATGTTACCTTCACATTCTACATGCATATATTTACTCCAAATATGTCTATATAAAATATATAAAACTACTAAGTTAAAATAACGGCTTTTAGGAACACCCAGATGGCTCAGTCAGAATGTGACTCTTGATCTTGGTTGAGCCCCCACACTGGGTGTAGAGATCACTTTAAAAACAAAACCAAACAAAACAAAACAGTTCTTAGACTGTACTAGGCAGGTGATTTAACTGAAACAGACTAGCCTTCAGTAAAATCTATCATGAAATGCAACCTACATATAAAATACTATTCGCAGAACATATAAAACACTATTTGTAGAAGGGAAATTTGAAAAGGGTGGGGGACAGATATCTGCCAAGGTTAGTTACTTATGAGTGATACAAAAATAAATGATAAAAGGTCTGTATCCTCAGATCTTCAAAGGTAGTCATAAGGAGAGAAAAAAAGAAAAGGTTTATAAATTGAGATCCAGATATACAATGGGAAACTTAAAAAAAAAACAACCCAAAACTTGTAATTTCCTGGGCCACAAGTCACAAATTTGTATATATATTTATATTTTATATATTTTAATAAAATTTTGAGTAATAAAGTCACAGTTAATACCTGAATTTGCAATATGAAGCAAGATATATTTTCTCAAGGACTTTTCCAGTAGTTGCTGATATGCGAAACAGCCAATTATGAGCAGTCAGTGCTATGAGTGAAGATTTATAATCTGATGGATTGGGAAGTATTTCCCCCTAAAAAATACAAGATGTAAAAATGAAACTGGTTGGTCATGAACAAATCTACAGAAATCTATGTCCAAATAAACCAGCTAAAACCTTAAAGAAATAGATAAGTAAACCAAAGACGAAATATTAAATGTACAAATAGAGAATTAAGACAAGGAAAGATGAAATTGTAGGTAATTATTTTTATCAACTTATTAAGTGAGTTTATTCACATAAAGTTCTTAAACAGTACCTCAAATAATTTCTTATTATTTATTATTAAATAATTCAATAAATGTGAGCCAATCATCATCACAACACAGTAGGAGTGTTACTAATGATGCTGCTGTGATAACAATGATAATAACAGTTCTTAAAACCATGTATAATAGCATCAGCGTAAGTCACCTGCCAGAAAAGATGTTTCTTGGGGAACCTGGGTGGCACAGTCAGTTAAGCATCCAACTCTTGATTTCAGCTCAGGTCATGATCTCGGGTGGTGAAATCAAGTCCCACATGGCTCTCTATACTGGGCATGGAGCCTACTGAAGATTCTCCCTCTCCCTCTGCTCCTCCCCCTCCACAAGGAATAAATGTTTCTTTATTCCAAGACCTGTTTTCCTTTTGATAGAAGTCAAAATGGCCAAAGGACAAATTGTTCCATGATTTACTGTGGCTCTACTGTAACTCCAAATGAAAGCTAAAATGCAGAAACAAGGCAGCCAAAGAAAAACAGAAGATAGGCCAGGTTTCAAAGAATGAAGGGGGGGGAATTGGAGGGGGAGATGAACCATGAGAGACTATGGACTCTGAGAAACAAACTGAGGGTTCTAGAGGGGAGGGGGTGAGGGGGATGGGTTAGCCTGGTGATGGGTATTGAAGAGGGCATGTACTGCATGGGGCACTGGGTGTATGGTGATTAACATAACACGATAATAAATAAATAAATAAATAAATAAATAAATAAAGATATTCTCTGTCGCCAATGAATTATCCCCCAAAAAGGGAAAGAGCTACTTGGGCATGCCTGCCACTGAGCACCTGCCACAAGGTGGAAGTCAAAGGCAGGAAAAGAAAGAGAAGCAAGGAGTTCTATTTTGATTTGTGAAATAAAAAGGAAGTTCTCTCTTTTTTAAAAAAATTTGAGAGAGAGAGAGCAGCGCAGGGAGGGGCAGAGTAGAGAATCTTAAGCAGACCCCTCATTGAGTGCACAGCCCCACTCAGGACTTGATCTCACCACCCCAAGATCATGACTGAGCTGAAACCAAGATTCAAATCCTCAACTGACTGAGCCACTCAGGTGCCCCTAAAAAGGAAGTTCTAAGAGGAAAGTTAAGGATAGGAAAGTTGGAATTAATCTAGTATTCAGGTAGGCTGAAAAGTGAATAGAAAAAAATGAAGGCATAGTTATTTTATATATGCTTTTAAAGATTTGTCTTCCCTTTCAAATGTTAGGGAAAGAAACAAGGTTCTTGTGTTTGTTTCTTGAGAGTGTGTGTGTGTGTGTGTGTGTGTGTGTGTGTGTGTGTGTGTGTAAGCTTATTAACTACTAGAAGTCTTACATTAAAATCACATGCAATGATGTAAATATTTTTATTCTATGGTGTCTTATGTAAGTATCATCTCCTGGAGATTCTTTTTATTTTATTTTATTTTATTATGTTATGTTAATCACCATACATTACATCATTAGTTTTTGATGTAGTGATCCATGATTCATTGTTTGCGTATAACACCCAGTGCTCCATTCAGTACGTGCCCTCTTTAATATCCATCACCAGGCTAACTCATCCCTCCACCCCCCCTCCCCTCTAGAACCCTCAGTTTGTTTCTCAGAGTCCATAGTCTCTCATGGTTCATCTCCCCCTCCGATTTCCTCCCCTTCATTTTTCCCTTCCTACTATCTTTTTT
The DNA here is from genome assembly GCF_009762305.2 of Zalophus californianus. Lineage (NCBI taxonomy): Eukaryota > Metazoa > Chordata > Mammalia > Carnivora > Otariidae > Zalophus > Zalophus californianus. The sequence continues at coordinate 134,919,135 of NC_045597.1, read as the reverse complement.
TTTTTTAACATATAATGTATTATTTGTTTCAGAGGTACAGATCTGTGATTCAACAGTTTTACACAATTCACAGTGCTCACAATAGCACATACCCTCCCCAAGGAGATTCTTTTTTTTTTTTAAAGATTTTATTTATTTATTTGACAGAGAGAGAGAGAGCACAGGTAGGCAGAGCGGCAGGCAGAGGGAGAGGGAGAAGCAGACTCCCCGCTGAGCAGAGAGCCCGATGTGGGGCTCGATCCCAGGACCCTGGGATCATGACCTGAGCTGAAGGCAGACGCTTAACGACTGAGCCACCCAGGTGCCCCCCAAGGAGATTCTTAATTAAAAAAATATATACTATTTATACCTTGCCTATTAAAAAAGAATTTGAAATAGCATGTAATAGGTGTGAGCTATTTTCCTAAACCAAAAGTTGTATTTCACACACTGTCTCAGAAAAACAAGGGTGCTGATTTAAGCGTGGTTTCACATCAGTATGTTAACAACAATATATGCTTCTCAGTTTTTCTTAATGGAAAATCTTGCTTAACTTCAAATGAGAAGAAAATGGTAGAAGAAGTGAGAATAGGAACTAGGTTACTAGAAACTTTATTTTTGCAAGGATTGCTTTAAATTTTTGGTGATTTGGTACTGGTGTCTTCAAAACTTTTCTCAATTAAGAAATCTGTCTTCCTCCTCCCCCCCGCAAATGAAAATGGATTAAAAGGCTTTAGGGATGCCTGGGTGGCTTAGTCAGTTAAGCATCTGCCTTCGGCTCAGGTCATGATCCCAGGATCCTAGGATGGAGCCCTCCATCAGGCTCCTTACTCAGTAGGGAGCCTGCTTCTCCCTCTCCCTCTGCCTTCTGCTCCCCCTGCTTCTGCTCTCTCTCTGACAAATAAATAAAATGAAAGAAAAGAAAAGAAAAGAAAAGAAAAGAAAAGAAAAGAAAAGAAAAGAAAAGAAAAGAAAAGAAAAGAAAAGAAAAGAAAAGAAAAAAGAAAGAAAGAAAGAAAAGAAAGAAAGAAAAGAAAGAAAAGAAAGAAAAGAAAGAAAAGAAAGAAAAGAAAGAAAAGAAAGAAAATAGTTATTAAAAAAAAAAAAAAAAAGGCTTCAGAGGGCACCTGGGTGGTTCAATCAGTTAAGCGTCTGCCTTTGGCTCAGGTCATGATCCCAGAGTCCTGGGATCGAGATCAAGTCCCATGTCCAGCTCCCTGCTCAGCGGGGAGTCTGCTTCTCTGCCCCTTCCCTGGCTCATGCTCTCTCTCTCTCACTCTCTCAAATAAATAAATAAAATCTTAAAAAAAAAATAAAAGGCTTTAGATGTTGGAGGCACAACAGTTATTTTCAGCTCTCAATAAGAAATCAGGGAAGAAAACATAGATTTAATGTCTCTTTTTAAAGAGAATAAGTGTCGGGCGCCTGGGTGGCTCAGTTGGTTGGGCGACTGCCTTCGGCTCAGGTCATGATCCTGGAGTCCCAGGATCGAGTCCCACATCGGGCTCCCTGCTCAGCGGGGAGTCTGCTTCTCCCTCTGACCCTCTTCCCTCTCGTACTCTCTATCTCTCATTCTCTCTCTCTCAAATAAATAAATAAAATCTTAAAAAAATAAAAATAAAAATAAAAAAAAGAATGTCTAGGGAAAAAGAAAGCAGCAGCTCAGGAAAACTGCAATTTATATAAAAACAACAGTATTTAAAAAGAGAGAGAAAGAATTTTAATAGTAAATTCAAAGCATAGCCTCTTATCCTTTAAACATTATTTTTGGTCCCATATTGTAAGTTCTATTTTTCCTAAAAAAACAATCAGCCAGATTCAGAGACCTGATTAATTTGCTGCAGTATTTCCTAAGTGCTGTTCTTAAAACACTGATCCATGGAAAACCAGTACGTAGAAATATACCTCAAAAAAGGAAGTCCTATGATCAAAAGAGTTTTGGAATATAGTTGTCAAAATCACCATGAACATTAGTATTATTGCATAGTATTATTAAAGGCTCTAAGAAGTAATTATATAAATAAATTTGTTTCACCTTTTAAGCTCAGAATATCCCACTTATTTTGTCTACAACTCAATGCTCCCAACTCCTCTAGGAAGGATAAGATGTTTTCATTTTATTAAAACAGTCTTCTGAAAAATACACACAGGGCAACGCTGGTCTGTCTTGTGGAATGAGTTTAGCCTATTATTTCATTTTTTATTATTTTTATTATTTTTTAAAGATTTTATTTATTTATTTGACAGAGAGAGACACAGCGAGAGAGGGAACACAAGCAGGGGGAGTGGGAGAGGGAGAAGCAGGGTTTCCGCCGTGCAGAGAGCCCGATGCGGGGCTCGATCCCAGGACTCTGGGATCATGACCCGAGCTGAAGGCAGACGCTTAACAACTGAGCCACCCAGGCGCCCCTATTATTTTTTGTTTTTGACTTATTATTTTCCTAACAAGATTCATGGAGGAAACTAACAAGAATTTACTTTCAAAGAGCCATGTAACATAATTGTTGCCTAAATTAATATTTTATTTTGATAGAATGATCTCTTAAATCAGAATGATCTCTTAAACATTGAGAATAACTCTAAACTACCTTACATTGCTTAAAAAACTTTTAACCAGTTCATAACTTTTTCCAGTTTTCAAAATTTACAAATGGCATCAAATTTTTAAAAGACATTCATAATATTAATGTACAATTTTTAAAAATAGAAATTATTTCACAAGGAAAAATAAGCAAAGGATATACTCTCTTCTTGACTCCTTTCAAGAGTCAAGAATCACTATGATATTTAAGATTTATTCCTTTTTACATATATTAACAATAATCAGTTCTTTTAGGCTAAAAATGTGTTAGAAACAAATACTCTAAAAACAAATCTTACCACTGGGCATTCCCATAATAATGCATCCTCTATTTTTTCTGATTTGGAACATTTTGGCATTTCATAAAGTTTTCTTGGCTCTGATGCAATGCTGGGAAAAAAGAAAAATGAGCAATTATTCTTCTTGATAACTGAGACAGTGTTTGCTCAGCTCTGAGTGACTTTTTTCTTTCAGAGATTTGGAATACCAAGATATAACTTGCTATTTTGCTTTCCTGTTCTTTTTTTTTTTTTAAAGATTTTATTTATTTATTTGACAGAGAGAGACACAGCGAGAGAGGAAACACAAGCAGGGGGAGTTGGAAAGGGAGAAGCAGGTTTCCTGTGGAGCGGGGAGCCTGATGCGGGGCTCGATCCCAGGACCCTGGGATCACGACCCAAGCCGAAGGCAGACGGTCAACCAACTGAGTCACCCAGGCGCACCATTGCTTTCCTTTTCTTAACTAAATGTTAATGTTTTTTTTCTGATCACAAAATTCACAATAAAATTCATAGAAAATCTGAAAAATAAAGTAGATTATAATAATATAAGATTACAAAAATAACCATTATTAACATTTTGGTTCATTTCCTTCTGGTTTTCCTTTATATACATATACTTACTTGCAGATTATTTTCCAAAATTGGATCATAATGAATTCTTTCTTTACCCTTGGACATTTACTATGAATATCTCTGTTGAATTCCAAGGGGTTCATAAACGTTATTTATTTTTTTTTAAGATTTCATTTATTTACTTGACAGAGAGAGACACAGTGAGAGAGGGAACACAAGCAGGGGGAGTGGGAGAAGGAGAAGCAGGCTTCCCGCCAAGCAGGGAGCATGATGCGGGGCTCGATCCCAGGAACCTGGGATCATGACCTGAGCTGAAGGCAGACGCTTAACGACTGAGCCACCCAGGCGCCCCATAAACTGTTATTCTAATACTATAAAATGAAAATTAGATAAAGAATCTCTTTATTTTAGGATGAAAATTAGTGGCTAAAAAAAGGAAATACCTTTGCGGGGTTTTTACTCCCAAATTCCCTTTCAGAAAGGTTGAACAAGTTTGTACCTCTACCAGTACTGAACACAACATTTTTTATGTGAAAAATAGTCCCCTACCTTTAGTTTATACTTCCCTGATTACTACTGAGATATGATCATAGATGTTTTCCTTTTTTTTTTTAACTGATTAACTTTAAAATTAAACTATTTAGAAACAATTTTCGGGGCACCTGGGTGGCTCAATTGGTTAAGGGTCTGCCTTTGGCTCTGGTCTTAATACCAGGGTCCTGGGATAGAGCCCCGTGTCAGGCTCCCTGTTCAGTGGGGAGCCTGCTTCTCCCTCTCCCTCTGCCAATCCCCCCTGCTTGCGCTCTCTCTCTCAAATAAATAAAAATCTTAAAAAAAAAAGAAACAATTTTCTGAGTGATAATTTTATTCACTTTTGATGTTCTCTGATTCAAAGGTTTAAACCAAACAGAATTTCACAGGAATGAAAGCAAGCTCAAACTTCTAAACTCTGGGTGATTCTAAACTATGGGTAAAACACCCCTGAATGCCATAGTAAAGAACTCCAACTACTTATTATTAGAACACCAACCAATGCCACCTACTCAGATTTAAATTTTTTTTAATTAAAGCAGATACCTCTAAATTGGGTAAGTTATGAAATGGGCATTAAATGATACCAAAGAATTATTACTAATTTCGTTAGGTGTGGTAATGACATTATGATCATATAAAGAAATGTCCAGATATCCACTTCCAACATGACAGCATGAGGAGCTCTATGGGCATGCTCTCCAGGAAAACTGGTGAAAACTATAAAAGGACAACTATTTAAAGTCTCTGGAAATGGTCCTAGGGGCATACAGCAAACAAAGAAACATTTATTCCAAAAAATCTACTAGAGTTCAGTAAGAATAGTGAGAGTCTACGATGTCTGATCTAGGATGTGCTCCTTCCATCTGTTCTTAGCTCAGCAAGATGAAAACTACCCCAGACTGGTATAGCCAAGAGCACAGGACTCCCTCTACCCCCAGCTCCCAGTGGGCCACTTTCTTGGGGGACCAGGATGACAGCACTTCTCATGTAGCTCCCAACTGCTGGTTGTTGGGGCTGAGTCCTGGGTGAGTGTAGTCAAAAAGTAGGGCTCCCTTCTTCCACCTAGCCCCAACTCTACCTTGGGTGTGGCATGCCTAAGAATACAGAGGCTCTGATTACCCTTAGCCCACCTCATAAAGCAGTGGTTCCACATTAAGAGAGGCAAGAAAATCTGAGGCTATGTTTGCTTTAACTTCAGGTCATCAGCTTTTAGAGTAGGGAGTCACTCAGAGAGAAGCATGCCATTGATTCCCCACCCCCACCCCAGTACCACCAACTCTAAAGCCTCAGCTTGAATATTTTGCCTGGGGGGAAGAAGCCGGCTGTAAAGCAGATAGCCCTATTCCCTTCCCAGAGGACCTGACTTCATTTGCAACAGAGTGTAGAGAAGTTCTAGCCTAAGAGCACTCTCTATAACAGTGGAGTTTGTGGTGAAAGGCAAATGGGAAGAAATCTGTAGATTCACTGGCCATACAGGCTAAATTGTAGGCTGGCTAATTTGTCAGAGAGAATCAGAAAAAGACTGTTGGCAGGATCCCTCCTCAGGTCAGAACAAATCTCAAACTATCTTCTCTAACTTCTGGTTTCTGATCCTACATGTAAAGAACTTAGAAATCATCACTCCTGTCCTCACAAGAAAAAAACCTGAACAAAAAATATCAACAACTGCTTTTAGTTCCATCAGAGATTTAAGATCACAGAGCAGACTGCTGTCCCCAAAACTAGTAAGAGAAGTGAATACCAAGAATCACAGCTTACCAGAAGTAAGCCACTGGAATCAGTACCAGGCAAACAAAAACAAGGACACTAGAGGAAATTTTGGCCCCTGACACCTACTGCTTCAGCAACAACATACATAACCTAGTCCTTCGCCAGATAAACATAAAACCTCACTCCAAAGACCCATTTACCGCAATTCCTTTTACATCACATACAACTTCCAACAAAAAATTACAAGGCATGCTAAAATGCAAAATGCAAAGACTGAAGAGACAAAGCAAACAATAGAACCTCCTTGGCTCAGCGAGGAGCCTGTTTCTCCCTCTCCTTCTGCCTGCTGCTCCCCCTGCTTGTTCTCTCTCTCTGTGTCAAATAAATAAATAAAATCTTAAAAAAAAATCAAAAGGAAATGCTAAAAATCAAAACTCCATACAAATGAAGAATGTTTTTGATGGGCTCATAAGTAGACTGGACACAGCCAAGGAAAGACTGGTAAACTTGAAGATATGTCAACAGAAACTTCCTAAACTAGAACAACAACAACAAAAAATGATAAAAGCAGAACACAGTATTCTAGAACTGAGGGACAATGAGAACAGGTGTAATATACACATAACGGGAATACTAAAAGGATAAGAAAAAGAGAACAGAAGAAATACTTGAAATAATAATGGCTGAGAATTTTTCAGAATTAATCACTGACACCAACCCACAAATCCAAAAAGCTTACAGAACACCAAGGAGGATAAACACCAAAAAACCTATACCCAGGTACATACTATTCTAAGTATAGAAAATCAAAAATAAAGAGAACATCTTGAAAGAAGCCAGAGGGGAAAAAGCACGTTATCTAAAGAAGAACAGGATAAGTTCCAAGTTACATTGGACTTCTCTTCAAAAAACATGCAAGAAAATAGAGTGAAGTAAAATATTTAAAGTGATGAAACAACCCCACCCACAGTCTTTAAGACTCCGAGACCCAATTCCAATATGGGGGGAGGGGATCTCCCACACACAACACCAAGCAATTCTCAGACACCAGTAGAGTGTTGGACAACTCAACTCAATTCTTACACTATCTACTAGGAGATAGCATCAGATTCTACAGGTTTTCAGTCCAACCAGACTGCCCTCCACCCCCCACTTCAGATGCCAGTCATCAAGCCCCCAGGCTGTTACCTGTGTTTCTGACCCATGGGCTACAGACTGGGGTTCCAACGACCTTCTCCTTAGTTTCTTTTACTTTGATATAGTGGCTCACAGAACTCCGGGAAACATTTACTTATGTTTACCAGTTTTTAAAGGATATGATAAAGAATACAAATCAACACCTAGATGAAGAGGTACACTGGAAAAGGTATATCCATGCCCTCTCCAGGCAAGTCACTCTCCCCACATCTCCAAGTGTTCACCAATCCAGAGCTCTTCAAATCCAGTCCTCTTGAGGTTTTATGGAGGCTTCACTGTATAGTTGTACAAAGTCATTGGCCAGCGGCTGATTCAACCACCAGCTCCCCTCTGTTGCCTGGAAGTCCAGGGTTGGGAATGAAAGTTCCAACCCTCTAATCACATGTTTGGTTCTCTAGGCAACAAGCCCTTACACTTGGGTGGGGTCTGAAAGTTACCTTCATTAATAACAAGGCACGTACTTCACCTTTATGGGTCTAAAGCATTTTCAGGAACTGTAGATGAAGAGCAAATATATCTGAGAAAAATATTTTTGTCACCTGAATGACCCAATATAGATTTTTTTTAATTTAAATTCAATTAGACAACATATAGTACATCATTAGTTTTTGATATAATGTTCAATGATTCATTAGTTGCATATAACACCTAGTGCTCATCACATCACATCCAAATATATATTTCTTATAAATCATTATATCACACCCAACCAATCTAGAATTTTGTATCCCGAGAAGTTATCCTTCAAAAGTCAAAAAGAAATCAGGTTTTCTCAAACAAAAATCGAGGGAATGTGTTGCCAGTGGATCTGCCTTTCAAGAAATGTTCAAAAAAGTTCTTCAAAAAGAAGAAAAATTATATAGGTCAGAAACGCAGATCTACCTTAAAAAAGGAAGAATGTTAGAAAAGGAATAAATAGGGGCACATGTGTGACTCAGTTGGTTAAGTGGCTCAGGTCATGATCTCAGGATCATGCCCAGAATCCAGCTCCACACTCAGCAGGGAGTCTGCTTGAGATTCTCTCCCTTGCCTTCTGCCCTTCCCCCTGCTCATGTGTGCCCACATGCGCTCTTTCTCTCTCTCAAATAAATAAATAAAAGAAAAGGAATAAATAAAGATAAAATAAAATCCTTTATTTTTCTTATTTTTTTTAAGATTTTTATTTATTTGACAGAGAGACACAGCGAGAGAAGGAACACAAGCAGGGGGAGTGGGAGAGGGAGAAGCAGGCCTCCCGCCGAGCAGGGAGCCTGATGTGGGGCTCGATCCCAGGACCCTGAGATCATGACCTGAGCCGAAGGCAGAAGCTTAATGACTGAGCCACCCATGCGCCCTATTTTTCTTATTCTTAATTGATTTAACAGATAAAAATCTGTTCATAATAATAACAGCAACAACGTATTCAGTGAATATAGCTTATGGATAAAAAGAATGGCATCAACATTATAAAAGGCAGGAGGGAGCAATTAGAAATACTCTATTATAAGGTAACTACACTACCCATGTAGAGGTATAGTGCTACTTGAGAGTGATTTAGATTAGTTGTAAATGTGTTACAAGGTCTGAGGCAACCATTAAAAATTTTTAAAAAGAAGTATAATTGATATGCTAAAATAGAGAGAAAATGGAATCATATAAAACAATTAAAAGCAGAGGAGACATAAAAAAGAATGAAAGACCAAAAAAGAACAAAAGGCAATGAATAGAAAATAGTTATAAATATGGGAGTGTATTAAACCAACTATATCAATAATCACTTTAAATGTGAATGATCTAAATATACCTATTAAAAGGCAGAGACTGTCAGAGTGGATAAAAAAACAAGACTCAAATACATGATATCTATAAGAAACCCATTTCAAATATAAACACACAGATTACAGTAAAGGAATGGAGAAAGATATACCACACAGATACTAATCAAAGGAAAGCTGGAGTAGCTATATTAATTTTAGACAAAGTTGACTTCCACAATAAAAATTATCAGTGATAAACAGTGGCATTACATATGATAAAGGGGTCATTTCTCCAAGAAGACATAAAAAATCCTTAATGTGTGTGCATCTAACAACATGTGAGATAAAAACTGACAGAGCACAAGGAGAAACAAATCTACTATTATAGTTGGAGACTTCAACACATCTGTCAGTAACTGGTGGATCCAGCAAGCAGAAAGTCAGTAAGGATATAGCTGAACTGAACAGTACTATCAATCAACTGGATCTGACTGACATCTATACAATACTTCATCCGATAAAAAACAGCGGAAGACACATTCTTCTCAAGCTCACATGAAATTCACCAAGAGAGACCATAATCTGGGCCATAAAACACACCTTTACAAAATTAAAAGAGCAGAAGTAATACAAAGTATGCTTTCAGACCACAGTGGAAATAAATTAGAAGTCAATAACAGAAAGCTGGAAAATCCCAAAAGATTTGGAGATTAAACAACACAATTCTAATTAACACATGGGTCAAAGAAGTCTCAAGAGAAATTTTAAAATATTTTTAACAAAATGAAGATGAATAAAATATATAAACATTTGTGGGATGCTGCAAAGCAGTGCTTGAGGGAAAAGAATAGCACTAAATGTACATATTACCAAAGGAGAGAAGCTTCTAGGTTGGTGAACACGTAGAGATTTAGGAACAGTAGTATGCTCAGAGCATGGATATTCCATGCCCCTTCCCACATACCTACATATCTCTTCTATCTGGCTGTTCTTGAATTATATCCCTTTATAATAAACTGGTAATTCTACTAAAAAGTCAATCACAAAAGACCACACACTATGTGATTCAATTTATATGAAATGTCCAGAACAGGTGCATCTATAGAGAAAGAAAGTCTGTTGAAGATTGATGGGACTATAGCTAAAATGGAATAGGATTTCTTTTTGAGGTGATGCAAATGTTAACTGTAGTGATGGCTGCCTATATGAACCACAATGGTTCACCAAAATTCCTATCATTGAATATGAATTTCAATAAACTAAAAACCATTAAACTGTATACTTTAAATGGGTGAAATGTATAGTATGTGAATTATATCTTAATAAAGGTATTAAGAGAAAGAAAAAAAGTCTATTTTTTAGAGAAGCAAACTTAAGTATGGCATGGTGTTTCTAATATGCTTTAAAATACTTAGTCTATAAAAAGGTCAAGGAAAGGGGGACAATGGGATAGATAAGCAAACGCAGCAAAATCTGAATCACTTTTGAATCTAGTAATGAGTATATGGAGGTTCACTATACTACTCTCTTTGAAGCAAGTTTGAAATTTTTCTTTTAAAACAAACAAAAAAAATGCAAGTACTTCCAAAACAAAACAGAAATTCTCTAGGGGCGCCTGGGTGGCTCAGGTCATGATCCCAGGGTCCTGGGATTGAGCCATCGGGCATCGCATGGGGGTTCTCCGCTCAGCGGGGAGACTGCTTCTCCCTCTCCTCCCCGCTCGTGGTCTCTCTAGCTATCTCTGTGTCTCTCTCTCAAATAAATAAATAAACATCTTAAAAAAAAAAAGAAATTATTCTGTAAAGCAGCATCTAATTATTAGATACCTGGCTCCCTTGACTCTGATATCTTCTAAGCGTAATAAGACACTCTTCCATACCCTGAGCAACCCATCATTTTGCCCGCACTATAAAGTAAATTGGTATTTGCAAAGATGAAATCTCTAACTTTGGATTTAACAAGATTTTAAAATTACAACCCATTTTATTACCTATACTTATTTTGGGCTCATTTTTCCATTCTCCTATTTCATTAAGCACTGATATAGCATGTGGTTCTATAAAAATTAGTTAAGATTAACAATGAGGTGAATTACAGCAAAAATGTTCATCAAAAAGATACCTGCTGACACAGCACCGATAATTGTCAAAATATATTCTTCCTCTCTCATAGGCTATAGGTGACTTGGAATGAGTTGTCCACACATTCTTAAATTTAGTACTTTCCTGAAAGACACAAGGAATTTTGGTTTAGGGAATAATTCATAAGTCTCTACCGTGCACCAATTTTAAGTGGGATAGTTAAATCTACAGTCAGTTTTCAAAGTAATTTCACGTACGTTATTTAAAACATTATGTTCCTATCTTCCTCACTCTGCGCTCACGTGTTAAGCCGGGTAACCAAATTTTAGGAAGATCGTTTGCAGGAAGACATAAGAAGCTTAAAACTAAAAGCATCTGGCGGTTCTATTAATAGCTATTTACTAATTCCCCAGGTTCAGGGCCTGGATTCCCTGCTCATCACATGTGATCTTCTTAAAAGGAGGCTCTAACACTTAAAAACTGCACCCCGGCAGGAGGCTTGGCCGCCAGTCGCCCCGCTGCCCTTGGCCCCATTCCCAGCCGCCGACGATCACCTGGCACACCAGCGCCCTCAGGATGCCCAGGTTCGTCCTCTGCACCACGCCTGCGTCCCGCGAGAAGAAGCCCAGCGCCCGGCGACTCAGCTGGCGGCACACGTTGGGTTTCCGAGTTGGGCCCATGGAGGCAAGGGCCGGGTGCGGGGTTGGCTGGGCTGAAGAGGGGAGCGCCCCTCGCTCCCGCGCAAGGCAGCAGCCGTTACCTCCGAACCTCCAGGCCCCAACTCCTTGAAGGACTCAGGAAAAGCTGACACCGGGAGCCGGGCAATGAGCGCACGGCCGTGGGGCGAGATAAGGCGGAATCGGCACCGCCTGAGCGCAGAGTGAAGGAAAAGACACCCCTTCGACCTGCCCCTCAAACACTCTGCAGCGCTGGTGCGGGTAGTGTGACTCCCCCGTAACGCGCGGCCTGCTGGAGCCGTTCCCTCAACGGGAAGTGTAGTTCCCAGAGCCCCTTGAGGGAGCCTGGCTAGTTCCCAGAACTACAGTTCCCATCAGGCGGCGGGAAGAGAGTCTTGAGCCGGCCCCGCCTCCAACCAGCCGTGGCCCCGCCCGACCTCGCCTCCTCCGGCCCGGCGGAGACTGCGCTGTGCAGCAGGCGGCCTTTTCCTGCTCTGCACGCGGCGCGGGGCAGAGCACCCAGGCGCTGTGCTGCCGGCTCTTGGCGTTGGTTTACTGTGCGAACCGTGCAGCCCCGGTACGCTCACGCCCATCAGCTCCCGACTTTCGTTCTGGGAGGCGCTGACCGGGTGCCGAGAGGGCGCTGTGTGGAGTGCGACTCCCCCCCTCCCCAAAGCAGCATTCGTGCTAAAGGTACGCCCCGCGGCTTTCCCTTAAGTCGCACGTTGGACATTGTGGATGAGGTTGACGGTTAAACATTTTGGGTCTATAAACATTATGCTATTGTGGTGGTGGAAGATAAGTGGTGGAAGATGCTGGCATCCCCACCAAACTAGGGCTGAATTACTCCTCCAGAGCTCGCCCTTCTGTGGCCTGCGGGGACACAGGCTGTTTTTGCGATAATTGCTGCGTTTTCCTTCCTCTCGCCTTTTTTTTTTCCTTTTTTTGGTAATAAAATAGGAAATGTTTACATTCTTATCAGACTAAGGTATTCCACGTTGATTCCTCTAAGTAAAAGGTAACTTTGTCAACTACCCCTGCCTGTAGGATCAAAGTTCCCACTACACTACGTTTTCAGTAATCGTGCAGTAGGTGTGCCCCCTCGCTTTGCACGTCCCTTGAGAGTGGTGTCTTTTTATCTGCCACGTGAGCTCGGGCGTGCTACCTCTTGTTCCTATGTGGGCAAGGGAGTGATCGCCTCTGACTGACAGCAGAGTGCAATACTGGGTGAGTGCGTTGGGTCACAATTGAAGTGTTTAGTAAAAATTTGTCACATCTCTTTTTCACCCTGCTGAATTTCCTTCAGGGCCTGGGCTTTTGCTGATTTTTCATGACTTATTTACAGCATACTGTGGAGTGCTATGTGTATTTTTAGAGCGCGCTATAATAGTTAATTTGGTAATTCATGAATGCAGCTGTCACTGAGAAAACTGGGACCCAGAAAAGAGAACTGGATTTTCTTTGGATGAAATGAAATTCAAATCATTGCTGACTTAAATTCATCATCTCTCTTTTCTCATTCCTCTTCACCCTCACTTGTTTGTCTTCCTGTGGTGTTTATCTTACCACCAACTCACCCAGAAGTCATCCTGGATACCATCCTTTTCTCACCCACAACCAAGTCCTTTAGATTCTAACTCCTATCCATCTCCTTTTTGTATCACCTAAGTAAGTAATTTAGGGCCTCACCATTTTATCACATTATTATATTAAGTAGCCTCCTTCCTGCCTTGCTTAAGTACTTTCAATTCAACCCTCCATACGGCTGCTAGAGTGATTTTTCTAAAGCACGAATCTGTCATTTCCTTATTAAAATCTTTCAGTGGCTCCCAGTCACCCAGAACAGAATTTCTCAAGCCTGAGTAGATACCCAGGATTCTCTGTTGTTAACTTAAAATATTTTCAGTATGTTAAATATATGCAAATATAAAACTATATATAAACTCCTTATGTTGTATATCTTATACAACTATAACTCCCAGTTATAAGTTAAATGAAGCACAAATAAAACAAATAAATTCAAATGAATACTTATTCTTTACGAATGAGACTCTTTTTGCTGGACCTAATACACTCCAAAAGCAAATGTTCACCGTCCTCCATAGCATAATTTCCTTACAAAAGGCCTGTCCGTTTTGTACTTGTGTTGAGATTACTCAATGCCTTCATCTCTTTTCTTTATTTAAACCACTGCAAAGCTTTCCTTTGTTCAGTGTGTCGTGATTTCATTTGACCTTCACTTGTCAAACACCATCATTTACATAAAGTAGTTCCCATTTCTTTCTCATTAACCTGTGCCAATGACAAATGGTACCAGTTGTTTGCCAGTGCACTGCTAAACACAAACATGTGAACTGAAATCTTACGACAGTAATCAATAAAAAGGTGGCCATTCAGATGATCCAAAGTATCCTTTTAAAAAATGTTTTTGGTTTTGATTTTTATCAAGTTGAAAATAAAAGATTTCTCTAAGAGAAACATAGCCTTGGGGCTACATCTACAAATCCTTTGGGGTCTGTGTAGGTTCCTTGTAAGACAAAATCTGAATCCCTTAATGTAGTGTACAGGGCACTGTTATCTGCATACTTACCCACACTTTCAGCCGTATTTCTTTGTCCATCCTTAACATTTGCTATTGAGGTTCTGACATGTTGCTCACTTACTCAAGCCAATGTATCTTTGCGTCTCAAATTTTCTTTGGAGCTCCCTTTCTTTCCTTCTCTTATCTGTTTATTTCATGACTCATCCCAGGTATCGCAGCTCCACTCACACTTTTCCTGACCCCATCACTTTAATTTTAGTCTTGCCTCTTCTAACACGTTACTCTGCATACATTGGTTGCAGCACTATATTAGAATTGTTTGTGTTTCCAACATTTTGTTTTTATTCTTTTTTTTTGAGTAGGCTCTATTCCCAAAGTGGGGCTTGAACTCACAACCCCAAGATCAAGAGTTGCATGTTCTACCCACTGAGGCAGCCAGGTGCCCCCCACCATACTGTTTTTAGAGTAGTCCATTCATTCATTCAACATACAGCCTTGACCACATTTTAGGCAGTATCCTAAGGATGCATATGTATGTTGAATAAATGGACTATTCTAAGGACAATATATAGAATCTATAATTGGCAACTAAAACCTTTAATGTACATGCAGATTTATTCTCCCTTTATTCTTTAAATCAGTAGGAAACCACAATGTTCATAAGAAGAAATAACCTTTTTTTTAAAAAAAAAAGATTTTATTTATTTATTTAATTGACAGAGAGACAGCATGAGGGGGAACACAAGGAGGGGGCGTGGGAGAGGGAGAAGCAGGCTTCTGGCCCAGCAGGGAGCCTGATGCGGGGCTTGATCCCAGGACCCCAGGATCATGACCTGAGCCGAAGGCAGTCGCTTAACCAACTGAGCCACCCAGGTGCCCCAAGAAGAAATAACTTTTTAAAAACTTAAATCCCCAACAGTTCTACCTTTAAAAGTAGATATTTTTTCCATTTGTTGAAGGTAAAATGGCATGCATAGATATCCCTAGCTTAGAATTTGAAAATAACTTTTCTATTTGGGACAAAAAACATTGTTTTTTTGGTGTTTTTTTTTTTTTCAGTCTGTGCCTATGTGTTTACAGAATACTTAACCATTTTTACCATGATGTTTTTAAAAATACGTTTTTTTAATTTTTTTTTTTTAAGTAATCTCTACTTTCACCTTGGGGCTCTAACTCATGATCCCAGGATCAAGATCATGCGCTCTACTGTCTGAGCCAGCCAGGTGCCCCTACCATGATATTTTAAAGACAAGAAGAGATGTGAATTCAGAAGTTAATAAAATGCTTTTTGTTCATATACTTTGTTTAAAGAAGCATAGTATAACGGAATAAAGCATTCAGGTTATTAAACTTGAACATTTGTTCAGAGACAAATTTGAACGAAAACCACAGGAAGTCATTCATTCAGCATGTAATTATTTTCATGTACTGCTGGGAACTATTTTGGCATAGGGTGTAACAGTGAATGGGATAGACAAGGAATGGGATAGACAAGGTCCCGACATGTGGAGGGAGATAGACAATAAATAAATAGATTTTAAGAATAAGATTTCAGGTAGTGATAAGGGCTGTAAAGAAAAGAAAACAGGGTGATGTGCTTGATAGAGTGTGCTTGGAAGCCCTGCTTTAGCGAGAGTGGTCAGAGAAAGCCTCTTGCAGATTGGACTTTTTTTTTTTTTTGGAGCTTGGACTTTTGAGCTGAGCCCTGAATGATGAGGATGGGTCAGTCTGCAAAGAACTGAGGTTAGAGTAGTCCAGGCAGAAAGATGCTTGAATGCAGGGTCTGCAAGGCAATAACAACCTTGTTTTTTTTCTAAAACTGTCAGGCCAGTGTGGCTCTTTAGTGTGCATGAGAGAGATGAACCTGGAGAGGTAGGCTAGAGGGAATTTTGGATTTTATTCTGTTGTAATAGGAAGCCAAAGGAGGATTTGAAGGAGGAGAGTGACATGATCTAATTTGTGTTGTAATAAAATCTTTATATCTATAGTGTGGAGAATGTACTGTGGGGAGACAAGAATGGAAGCAAGGAGACAGGTGGCTGTTAAGTTGGTCCAGGTAAGAAATGATAGTGTTTGGACTGGAATGGTAGCAGAAGAAATGGAACGAAGTGAACAGATTCAAGATGTATTTTGGAAGTAGAGTTGATAAGACTTCTAATGTAGTGGATATTAACAGTGAAGAAAAGATTCAAGTGAAATGATGTTAAGCAGAACCACAAATAAGCATTCCTAAATTCCCCAGAACAAATGGAAAACAGGGAACTACTTATGATTCGATGTCTATGAAGCAATACCTACATTTTATTAAATGTACACATCAGCTTTTTAGACATTAATGCTAAGGAATGTTAGGATCTGTTCTGTGGTTAGGACATGTGGAAAGAGGGAAATAAAATCAGATCCCAGAGGGTCAGGAGTCAGAGCATGTGGGACCATGGTAATTTGATGGAAAAATCATTAGTGATAGGACATTCCCTTTAAGAACAAGAGTGAAATAGACCATTTAGCAGGTAATTGGTGTAGTTTAGAGGTGAGAATCACATTTGGAAATTTATTTTTAAATTGTTTAGGCTTTTGACCATATGTTTGATTCTTATGTTTCCTTTTCTTTGTATATTTTCATATTTGTTTGAACATGAAGTACATTCATGCATATATAAAATCCAGAAAGATTTAGGTTTAGAGGTTGATAGTAAAGTTTGTAAACCATTCTTATTTTTAAATTATTATTTAAAAACATGTATAGATAATATAGCATAATATATAAATAATAATTATAAAATGAATACCCATATATTTATCATCAATTAATAAAAAAGACCCGGAACATTACCTACAACTTTGACATCTCCTCTGCGCCTCTCCTGGTTCCCAGATCCCTCTTTCCTCTTTAAAATAAAATATTGTTAAGTTTTGAGTGTTATTGAACATCATATAAATTGAATCATTCTATATATATGTACTCTTCTACAACTTGCCTATTTTTTCTTCAATGTTTCATTAATACTTGACAGAGTACCTATAGTTCATTTCATTTATTTTTACTGCTATATAGTATTTCATTGTATGAATTTACTATAATTTATCCATTTTCTATTGGCTGGGCTTTTGTTTCTTTCAAGTTTTTTATTCCTAGAAAAGGTATTGCTATGGACATCCTTAAACCTGTCTCCTGGTATACATGTTAAAGAGTGTATTTCTTTTCTATTGCTGTGTAACAAATTACCACAAACTTAGCAGCTTAAACAAACACCCATTTATTACCCCTAATTTTTTTTCTACATGAATAACCACTTGTCCCAAAACCATTTTTTGAAGGGCCCTCATTTCCTCACAGATCCACAGTGCTAACTCTATTGTATATCAAGTTTACATTCATAGTTGGGTCTGTTTCTAGGCCCTGTTTTCTGTTCTATTGTTCTATTTCTATTCCTAGGCTAATACCTGACCACTTTTGTAGTAAGGCTTGAGAGCTGGTAGGGCAACTCTTCTACCTTATTCCTTTTTCTCAGGAGTATCTTTTTTTTGCCATTTGCATTTTCACATACCTTTTTAAATCAGCTTCAGTTCCACAAAAAAACCTTATTGGAATTTTGATTGGTATAGCATTCAATCTGTATATCAACTTGAAGAGAACTAATATCTTTACCATATCAAATTATCCTACTTGTGAAGACCATATGTCTCTCCATTTATTTAGATCTGTAGTGTCTTTCAATGAAGTTCTTTAATTTTTTTCTTAAAGGATTTGCATATTTCAAACTTCCTAAATACATTATATTTTTGGTCAGTGTTATAAATGGTAAATTTTTAAATTAGATTTTCTAACTATATTTTTGCTAGTACATAAAAATGCAAATTTTCTTTTTGTATATTGGTCTTTTATTTAGCAACCTTGCCAGACTTTATCTTTAGTAGTAATAATTGTCATTTGTATAAAAAAAAAAGTCATTCATAAGGTTTGGGGGATTTTTCTATGTAGATAATCATGTCCTCAGGAAACTGACAGTTTTATTGCTTCCTTCTCAAATATTACCATTTATTACACTTTTCTTACTGTGCTGGCCAGAACCTCTAATGCATTGCTGAATAAAACCAGTGATAATGGACATTCTTGTTTTATTCATGTTTATAAACAGAATACTTCTAATATTTCGCCATTAGGATAACATTGTAAGTTTTTGGTAACTACCCTTTATCAGATTAATGAAATTCTCTTCCATTCCATATGTCCTAAAAGTCCTGTATATTTGATTGTTAATCATGAATGGGTGTTGAATTTAATCAACTACTTTCTCCGTATCTGCTGAGATAATAATATAATTTTTTTCCTTTAATCTGATAATGTGGTGAATTGCCTAAATATATTTTCTAATGTTAAAACGAGGTTGAGTTTCTTTCGATAAGTTTTTGTGATACATTTTTTATACATTGTGGGATTTGGGCAGCTGGTCACTTCAGTTCTCACTCAACTTTCTGGACCTTTGCTAGCTTTTGGTCTCCAAGGATTTTTCTTTCTGTTTGGCTTAGTGATGTATTTTAACAAGATACATTTTTTTTAGGGACACCTGGGTGGCTCAGTCAGTTAAGCGTCTGCCTTCAGCTCTGGTCGTGATCGCAGGGTCCTGGGATCAAGCCCCGTGGGGCTCCTTGCTCAGCAGGGAGTCTGCTTCTCCCTTTGCCTTCCGCTCCCCTTGCTTGTGCTCTCTCTCTCTCTGACAAATAAATAAAATCTTAAAAAAAAAGATTTTTTTAAAATGTATTTATTCTGCCTTTGGGAGTATTTTATAACAGAAAGGTTTTTGGGATATCAGTTCACCAAGTACCAGAACTAGAATTCCACATCAATATTTTTAGTGTAAAAGCTTCCATTAATGTAAGATATGATCAGTACCACCATTTCTGTCTTCTCTTCTTGTCTGTCTGCATAACCATCCCCCTTCCAGCTGGAAACAAGGAAGCAGTGTTGTGTAGTAGAAAAAGCATCATACCAAGAGTCAAAAGGCACAAGTTGTAGTGCCAGCCCCACCACTTAGTGAGATCTTAACCAGGCTACTTATTCTCTCTGAGTTTCATTCAACCATCCGCTAAGAGGAAATACTCGGGATTGAAGTGAGAATTACATGAGTTTATAAATGTGAACATATTGTCAGGGGAAAGGATGAGAAGCAAGGATGTTGAGTACATTCTCTGTTAGGGAAATGTAACTGAAACAGGGAGTTTAGGGAAGGAAGAGGGTTGATTTGGTAGCACAGAGGATTTTTTTTAGGGTGGTCAAACTATTTCATGGTTTTGGAATGGTGGATATATGACACTGCATTTGTTAAAATCCATAGAACTCTGCAGCACAAAGTAAATCTTGACATAGGCAACATTTTAAAAATAAATAAGGGGAAATAGGGTTCAGGATGGAAGGCAGACTGATAAAAAAAAATCTAACTACATTACAAATCTATGCAGTAACCTCACTGAAAGGGGCCAAGGAAAATGTGCTGACCTAAGCAACTTTGAAAATAAGACTAAAACTAAAGGCAATAGGAACTGTACATAAGTACTGTACTCTAGTTGATAAAGTATGAACTCTAGCTTGCTATAGATAGAGATGGATACATATAGAAACATTATAAAGACATGTGTTTATGCAAGGTTTAGCATACCCACATATATCTCCTTCTTTTATCAGTTGAGAGTGCCTATAAATAGTCTAGTAGCAAGGAGCGCACCCAGTACCCAGTCTATTCCCCAATAAAAGGAACAAACACTCTTTAGAGAAATAGCTGATTCTAGGACTGGATCAAGGAATATGCAACATGAGCCTGCAATATCTTGTAGTACCAGAAAGTAAGGAAGTGCTCAAAAACAAAAACACAATGATGGGAGTATGTCAAAAGGATACAGGAACTAACTATAGAAAGAAACTATAGAAGAAGGAGCTCTTCATGGCCAAAACAGGAAGAGTTTGAGCAATAAATAAAGTAATACTGGGTTATAATCCACAGTTTAAAATAAATTTGAGTCCATACTGCTAGAAACAAATGATTGAATAAGTGGGGGAGAAGAGACAAATCTCCCACACAAAAGAATTCCAAATCATTTATGTATATACTCTGCCCTTAAAGAGGTGGAGCATAGCTCCCTACTCCCTAAGTGTGGACTGCATGTAGTGACTTCCTTCTAAAGAATACGCTGTGGAAAGAGGGGCGGGAATAACTTAACAGTGGAGAAACTTGTCAATCACCACCTCAGCCAGGTGATCAAGATTAACATCAACCCATGATAAGTCATGTTCATATGATGAATACCCTTGATATGATGTGATAAGAATGGCACTTTACTTCTGTGGGGTTTTTTTCCCTAAAATCCAAACCCCAATCTAATCATAAGAAAAATATCTCAAAAATATTTATTGAGGGGCATTCTACAAGATACCTGACCAGTACTCCTCAAAATTGTCAAGGTCTTCAAAAAACAAAGAAACTCTGAGAAACTATTAGAGCCGAAGAGGAGCCTAAGGAGACCTAATCACTAAATATAATGTGGTGCCCTGGATGGAATTCTATGAGAAAAAAACACATCGGATGAAAACAAAGGGAATTTGAATAAAGTATGGACTTAGGTTTATAATAATGTAGTAGTATTGCCTTATTGTAACAAATTACTATGCTGATAATTTAAGATTTTAATAATATGGTAGAAAGTATGTTAGAGGGGTGCCTGGTCATGATCTCAGGGGTGGTGAGATCGAGCCCCGCAATGGGCTGCACGCTGGGTGTGGAGCCTGCTTAAGATTCTCTCTCCCTCTCCCCTACCCCCAGTTGTGCACGCATGCTTTCTCTCTCTCGAAAGAAGGAAAGAAAGAAAGAGAAAGAAAGAAAGAAAAAGAAAAAGAGAAAAAAAGAGGAAAAAAAAGAAAGAAAAACGAAACTATGTTAGAATACAGGAGATCTCTATACCATCTGCAACTTTTCTGTAAATCTAAAACTGTTCTAAAAGTAAGAGTTTGCTTTAAAAAGGCAATAGGAATATGGTAGACACCACTGTATAGAGGCAGCGTGGCTTTAGTGATTATGATGAACTGAGTTATCAGCCTGCCTGGCTTCAGATCTCAGCCTTACAATATACTAGCTGTGCCAGCCTAGGTATGCTAAGTAACTAGAATTACTTTAACTTCTCTGTGCCTCATTTACTTATCTGTTAATGGGTCCTTGGGAGGACCAAATGAGTTTTCATATGTAAAGCACTTAAAGTAATTCCTGGCATATAGCAAATACTATAGAAATGTTGGATTCTATTTATCATTACCACTTTGTTTTGATCTTTAGTTTGGGTAGCTCTGTGTTTATAGCTGAATTATACCATATCTCTCTTCTTCAGCATACTGATTTTTAGCTTGGCACTCCAACAGTACTGTATCCATAATGCTTTTTTCATAAGGGGGAAATTATTAAGATTGTAAAGATTCAAGAGAAAGCAGGGCCAGAACTGGCAGATTGCCACCCCCCAGTTTCATGCTGTATAAAGAGTATTGACCGAGTGATTGCAGAAGCTACAAAGCCTGGCGGGATCTACTTTTTATAGGCATAGACACGCCACATACAGAAATTCTGAAGTTAACTTTATTTGGTTTTCAGTAGATTTCTTATTAAAATGTCTACTCTCCTTATTAAATGGATGTTCTTTTAGGACAAAGTACTGCCTACGGTACAAATCCCTCAGATTTAGGGGTCAGCATCTAAAATTTTTGTGACATTTGAAACAAAATGGAATGTATTAGAAAAACACGTGTTTTAGGCCTTTTACTTCTCTGCCTGAAATACATACCAGCTCTAATAAGAAACTCCTTATATATCAGCAGCTCGGGTGTAATAGTGTACTGAGTAGAACAAAGAATTTGGAGTCAGGAAGCCTGCTTGGAATATGGGGTCTTGTAGCTGTGTGAACAAGGCAACTCATGTAACCCCTTAAACCTCATGTCCCACGTCGGTAAAATGGTGTTAACAAAAATTCTTGTCCTGCCTTCCTCCCTTACTTACAGGACTGTTGTAAGGATTAGGTGTGAAAATGAACATGAGAGCTTTTTGTAAACTATAAAACCTATACAAATATTATTGTTATCTTTCGACCAGAGTAAGACTCTAATGAAGCTTTTTAGTCAGATTAGGTGTTGGAGACCTTTACTTATTTAATTATGTACTAAGATGAAATCACTTGAATTTAACATGCCTTTGATGGTATATTTTCTCACAGCACTTTAGTTTTTATGATGTTTTTCTTTGGTGTAACAAAGGAAGGCATTGTTTTTATCTGGAATTGTTTCCTTCAGGTGGCAGTTTGAGGAAATAGTTTCCAAACTCTTCACTGAAATTAGCTGTATAGAGAACACAAAACTGTGTCCATGTGATTTGTTGTCTCCTTAGGACACAGACCGTCTTGTCCTGGAGTGAAGCTGACCAGCAGAGGGTGCACGAGCTTTCCCAGGAGCTGGCCTCAAAGACTAGGCTGGGCAGACCTGACTGGTGTCATCTGCGTTTGCTGCCTGATGATTAACAAGAACTATAAATGAAAAGGTTGTGGCACACCAAAAACAGTTACCAAATGGAAAGAGAGAGCAGCCGTAATGTCAGATAACAATGTGGTACTTACCCGCCATAGCTGGTGAACAGGAAGTTTCTAGGTAACTGGAATTTGGTATTCTAGCATGAGTTATTTGTTTTCTATGTCCTGCTACTCTTTGCCTTTTCCAATAACTGCTTTCCCTTTCGGGGTTCCTTGCCCCCACCTGAGCATCTGCAGGCCTTACGTGGTCTAACAAATTGGAGTTTTTTAAAACTAGTCTTTCTCTGAACTTCTTTGGCCCTAGGGTATTTGGGTCCTGGATCCAAATGGCCACAGCACCCTGTCTGGGTCCCCTTACCAGGTTCTCACAGATTCCATGGCATCTTTTCCTCCAGGTAAATGAATGATCTCTAGAAAAAAAACTGACACTTTTCGAGTGTTGCTATCACTACTGCCCATACCATCTTTTTTTTCCTTCCTTTCAAGCATGAATCCTCCACCCATAGATTATGTAGAGTTTATATACATAGGGATTATAAAAAATTTTTGTTTCCTGAGTATAAACGTTATTTGAGTTTACTTACAAAGAAAAAGAAAAATATTTTGAGACGTATTAAGAAAAAAATAGAAGGATCTCCTTGAGTCTTTCAGAGAAAACTAAATTCTTCCAGACTTTTTCTATGCATATGTATATTTGCTGTTACATATATTTATTTAAAAATGAGATCTTATATAAGTACTATCCTCTACCTGATTTTTCCCCACCTAATAAATAATTGACATCTTTCCGTATCAATAAGTTTAGGTTTGGTTTTTAAGATTTTATTTATTTATTTGACAGAGAGAGACACAGCGAGAGAGGGAACACAAGCAAGAGAAGTGGGAGAGGGAGAAGCAGGTTTCCCACTGAGCAGGGAGCCCGATGCGGGGCTCGATCCCAGGACCCTGGGATCATGACCTGAGCCGAAGGCAGACGCTTAACCACTGAGCCACCCAGGTGCCCCAATAAATTTAGGTTTTTAAGCAACATTTTAATATATATAATTACTATATATATATTTAAATATATAGGATCGGGCCCTGCAGCCCATTGTGGGGCTCGATCTCACCACCCTGAGATCATGACTAGGCACCCCTCTAACATAGTTTCTAACATAATAAAATCTTACATTATCATGGTAATTTGTTATAAATAATAAGACAGGACTACTACATTATTATAAACCTAAGTCCATCCTTAATTTAAATTCCCTTTGTTTTCATTAGATGTGTTTTTCTCTCAGAGATGTGTATATATATATATATTATGGATAACACAGTAATTTAGTTTTTTTAGTCAGTTTTCTAAAGATGAATATTTAGATGGTTTACAGTTTTTCAGGATAATGTACAACAATGCTGTAACATATCCTTATATCCTTCTGATTATATTCTTAGGATATATTTCTAGAAATTGAATTTTCCACCAAATTTGTTCTTTAAGAATTTGCATAGATAATGGGGCACCTGGATGGCTTAGTTGGTTAAGTGTCCGATTCTTGATTTTGGCTCAGGTCATGAACTCAGGGTTGTGAGATTGAGCCCCACATGGGGCTCTGTGCTGGGCGTGGAGCCTGCTTAAGATTTTCTCTCTCCCCCTGCCCCCTTACCTTCTTAAAAAAAAAGAATTTTCATAGGTATTGCCTTTCCTCAGGAAAGGTCTCTCAGTGCAGTCTCCCCTGACAGTGTGTGAGGATGCTTGTTTTTGCACATCACTGGTCAGATTTCACTTTGCCAAAATAAGTCAGATACTTAAGTAAGCCATCATACTCTTTTTTAAAAGAATCCGTGGACTTTCCATTCTCCATGTCACCCCAGAAAATTAATCTAAGGCAGTGGTTTTCCAACTTTTTCGTCTCTGGACCCCTTGACACTGAAAAATTATACCCTCAAGAGCTTTTGTTTATATGGATTATAGTTATCAATATTTATGGTATTTGAAATTAAACCTAAGAAAAAATGTAAATATTAAGTCATTTAAAAATAACAATAACAAATCCATTGCATATTATCATGAATACCATTTTTATTAAAAATATTTTCCAAAAGAAAGAAAATAAATGAGAAGAGTGGCATAGTTTTACATTTTTGCAAATCTCCTTAATATTTGGCCTAAGAGAAGATGACTAGATTCTTTTTCTTTTTTTTAAGTATATTTAACATACAATGTTATATTAGTTTCAGATGTACAACATATTGACTTAACAATTTTACACATTACTCAGTGCTCACTGTGGTAAGTGTAGTCACCGTGTGTCACCATGCAATGTTATTATGATATTATTGACTATATTTCTTATGCTGTACTTTTTGTCTCTGTGACTTATTTTATGACTGGAAGTTTGCACCTCTTAATCCTCCTACCTCTTTCACTGGATTCTTACGTTTGCTTCTGCATTGGGTCTGTTATGATATGTTGTTCTGGTTTATATATATGAAGATAATTTGATCTCACACAGAAATGTAAGTAGTTAGGGGCGCCTAGCTGGCTTAATTGGTTAAGCGTCTGCCTCAGTCAGTTAAGTGTCTGCCTCCGGCTCAGGTCATAATCCCAGAGTCCTGGGATCGAATCCCTCATCGCGCTCCCTGCTCAGCGGGGAATCTGCTTCTCCCTCTCCCACTCCCCCCGCTCATGCCCTTTTGCTCTCACTTCCTCTCAAATAAATAAGAACTTTAAAAAATAAAATTAAAAAAAAAGAAACATTAGTAGTTAGAAAGAGGAGGAGTACTTTAAGAGTCTCTTAGGATGAATGAGAATATTCTTTGATACTATACCAAATTCCAATAGGTGCTAGTTTCTTAAAGGTTAATTGCAGTATAATCTTTGAAACCATGTCGGTGAACTTTTCATACTCTGTTACATTAAAATCCATTGGCTGTCTTGCACTTTGAATAGATCTTTTACCCAAGCATGATTTTGTGGTTATCATGTGTGTCATCTGGAAAATACTGGTTCACTGTGCAGGTCTTCCAAATGTTGGCACATTTTATTATGCCATATCAAAAATACCTTATTCTCATCGGAACAGTGTTCAAGTATCAGAAAGCTGTTAAGCTTACCATGGTAGGCACAAGTTTTCTAGAATTCTAATTTTTTGCTTAAAAGCTTGAATTTTATTAAGGGCAACAAATGGTGTCAGTTGTTTTCCTGACAGGCTTACTTTGTTTTTGAGAAAATGCCAAAGTAAAAATGGTGTTCCATGAAAACAATTTTTATTGCTTCGTCAAGGATATGCTTAAGTAAAACTGGCCTTTTTTCCCCCCTCTTGTCTTTTCATGGTTGGTGACAAAAATAGCCACCTGCAGTACAGTATGGTACAACTGCCTTGATTCAGACGAAGATGCCTTCAGTTCTCTCCAGCATTGCCTGTGCACCCTCAGTGCAACTGCCACCACTATAAAAAAAAGACAAATAATATTTTGATATTTAATTATGAAAATAAATCTGACCTTTTGCAGACTCCCTTAAAGTGTTTTGGGCCCCTAGGGATCCCTGGAACACACTCTGAGAACCTCTAAGGTAATCATAGGAACCCATTCTCTTACCAGAGACTGAGGTAGGGATAGTTTGTGACCTCCAGTTCTGGCCAGTGAAATCTGAGAGTAAACATGTTGAGGAGCTTGTGAAAAATTTTCCCTGTTGCTAAAAAGAGACATAAGAAAGAAATGGTCCTTTTCTCCCTCTGGATGTTACCATGTTAGTTGTGATACCTGGAACTGCTGCAGCCATTTTGTAACTGGCAAAGGGAACCAGCCTTGGGATGAAGGTGATGCTGTGAAGTGTAGGATGGAGAGATGGCAGGAACCTGGTCCTTGGTGACACTGTAGAACCAAAGATGAAACCATATCTAGAACTTGCCCAACCTCTGAACTTCCAGTTATGAGAGATACTATTCTCTTATTATTTAAGCCAGTTTGGATAGGATCTTCTGTTGTTTGCAGTTGAAAGCATCCCCAAAAGACATTTTTTATTAGTGTGATGAATATTTTTAAGTGTCTGGTGGCCATTTGCATTTCTTTTGTGGATGTTTGTTGATGGCATTGGCACATTTTGTACTGAGGTCATTTCTAAGTATTTTCTAAACATTCCTGGTGTTTTTGAAGCATTCCTTATATATCAGTAATACATTGTAGTGTTTTGCAAGTATCTCCACCAGTCTTTTATAGTGTATCTTCCCATACATTTCTTAAGCAATCTATTAGTCTTTTTCTTTCCTTTTTTACTTTATACCTTTAGTATCATGTTCAAAAGAGTGTTTTCTACCCCACTTTTTAGTGAGTATTCACTTATATATTTTTAGGCCTGTTATGGAGTATTTTTTACATTAAAAACTTTAACTTATCTGGAATTTATTTTGGTGTTAGGTATAACATAGGCATATAAGTTTATTCTTTCCAAATAGGTAGCCCTTTCTTTTTCTTTTCTTTTTCTTTTTTTTTTTTTAAGTAATCTCTATCCCCAACATGGGGCTCAAACCTACAACCCCATGCTCCACCAACTGAGCCAGCCAGGTGCCTCTTTCTTCCTTGCTTGCTTGCTTGCTTCCTTCCTTTCTTCCTTTTTTGAATAAGTTCTACACGTAAGATGGGGCTCAAACCCACAACCCCAAGATCTGGAGTCACGTGCTTCCCCAGCTGAGCCAGCCAGGCTCCCTGGTAGCCCATACACTTTTTTGAATAGTCCCAGTTTTAACCTACTGATTTGAAATACTAGCTTTATTACAAATGGAATTCTAACATACATTTTAACTACTTTCTGGACTATCCTGTTTCACTGCTTTGACTGTATATTCTGGCACTATAGACATGGCTAAGATATACTTGCTTTATAATGTACTATAATGTCTGGAAGGGTAAGCTCTTCCCTACCCCCCCTTAACCCAATCCTACCACAAGTAACATCACTGTTTCCCTTCCAGTATTTTCCTGGCACTTCCTGCATGTTTATCCTTCTAGATGAACTTTTAAATTATTTGTTCAAGTTCCTCAAAAACATTTTTGGAATTTTGAGTGGGATTTCTTTATAATTTTATGGACGATTTTGGTGAGAATTTGCATTTTTACAATATAGAATCTTCAGCTTCAGAAACCCATGTACTGTCTTCCTATTTATTAAAATTATCTTCCATGCCCCTCTATAGAGTTGTATAGCTTTCTTCATATTAGTCCTGTATATATATGGTTAAGTTTAGTCCTAGGTATTTCATATTATTTTTGTTGCAATCATAAGAGGAATCTTTTCCCCTGCATATTTTCTGTTTTTGCTATTGATATTTTTTTTAAAAACTTCTAAAAAATTCAGCTCGTATTTCCAGATAGTTTTGGCTTCTTAAAAAAGAATAAGCACAAAGGATACTATCATTTGTGGTAGTACAGTGTGTACTGTGTGAACTTGATTTATGAGGTATGACTGTTTTGGGCTGTTTAAAGAAACAGAACATACCAGAAACTATATCTCAATGAATATGATCTTTCCAAGCTGGTTATGTTCGGAGTCCATACATTTATGGCAAAAAGAACAACAACTTACTCTAAAAAAAAAAAAAAAGGTTATTATCCTAAAGCAAAGGTTTTGCCACCACTGAGGATATGAAAAAGAATCAGTAAGCCCCGGGGCTCCTGGGTGGCTCAGTCCGTTAAGCGTCTGCCTTCGGCTTAGGTCATGATTCCGGGGTCCTGGGATCGAGCCCCGCATCGGGCTCCCTGCTCCGCGGGGAGTCTGCTCCTCTCTGCCCTTCTCCCTCTGTGTGTGCTCTCTCTCTAGTTCTCACTCTCTCTCAAATAAGTAAATAAAATCTTAAAAAAAAAAAAGAATCAATAAGCCCCAGTCAGAGAAAGACAGTTATCATATGGTTCCACTCATATGAGGAATATAAGAAACAGCACAGAGGACCCTAGGGGAATGGAGGGAAAACTGAATGGGAAGTCATCAGAGAGGGAGACAAACCAGAAGAGACTCTTAATCATAGGAAACAAACTGAGGGTTGCTGGAGGGGTGGGGGGTGCAGGGATGCGGTACCTGGGTGATGGGCATTAAGGAGGAGGGCATGTGAGGTGATGAGCGTTGGGTGTTACATGCAGCTGATGAAATGCTGAACTCTACCTCTGAAACTAATGATGTACTATATGTTGGCTAATTGAGTTTAAATTTTAAAAAAATAAAAATTAAGAAAAATCAATAAGCCTGCTATGAGGACATTATCTGAAAACGGAATTTCAAATTATTATTGTAATAAATAGTAATCTCTCAAAGTGACTTACTTGAAGGGTCAACACTTATTTTGATGCACAGGTCTACTTTTTAGTTAAACAGCATCACTTTGTAGACACACCTTATGTTACCAGGTGGCAAAGAAATGGCTGACAGGTTTTATGTGGCTTTGTTGTTGTTGTTTTAAAAGACTCATCATTTAATCATACTGTTTTTATATTAAATAAGATTCAAGTTGCCCCAGGCAGTATAGATTGGCAGTATTTCAACTGTTGGGAAAATGGAATTTGCCAGTTTTCTAAGATCATTTAAAATAAACAGACAGGGCACCTGGGTGGCTCAGTTGGTTAAGCGACTGCCTTCGGCTCAGGTCATGATCCTGGAGTCCCGGGGTCGAGTCCTGCATGGGGGGGGGGGGGTGTCCCTGCTCAGCAGGGAGTCTGCTTCTCCCTCTGACCCTTCCCCCTCTCATGTGCTTTCTCTCTCTCTCTCTCATTCTCGCTCTCTCAAATTTATTTATTTATTCAAATAAATAAAATCTTTAAAATAAAATAAAATAAAATAAACAAATTTCTTTTCATCCTCATTATGGATTTAAAAACCATGTGTGGGCTAACCTTGTATCTTAAAATGTTTCTATAGAAAATGTGGTGCTGAGCTCTTAATAATTGAGTTACAGATGACCTTAGAAATAAGACCTTTTTATAGGTTGAAGATTACTAAGGTTTCTCTACATGATGTGATCCTTGGAGGTTAAGAATATAATATTCTCTTGTGATACCTGGCTGGTTCAGTCAGTAGAGCATGCAACTCTTGATCTCAGGGTTGTGAGTTCAAGCCCCATGTTAGGTGTAGAGATTACTTAAAAATAAGGTCTTTAAAAAAATATATATATATATATATATAATATTCTCAATTATTTTTAAGCAACTTGCTGGGGCATTATTCATGGGCTTTAGAAAATCATTCTTAAATTTATTGTGTTTTTAGTTTATATAATTTTTTGGAATAAGGTTTATTATATGTTTGGGTAAGGAATGTTTGTATTCTTTATTTGTTTGGGTGAAGAGTCCGGCTCCAGGTCAGAATCCTATGTGTGTTGCTTCAGGCCTGGCCACAGGCAATTACAAGGCTTTTCCTGGAAGGCCTCATAGGAAGAAGCTGCCATTTGCACAGCCAGCGCATTGCAGTTTTCTGGAGGGATTGCTGTCAAGGCTCCCCTGGGCAGTCATGCTCAGTAAGGAGGACTGCTGCTGAGATACTTTCTCCACTTTGGCTTAGTTCCATTCCACTCCTTGCTCTTCTTCCCTCACCTCCAACCCCCTTCTGCCCATGGATCCATAGAAAGGCAGGAGACGGTTTCCCCCATCAGTGCTGCATCTACGTGATCCTCACCCAGGGCTGTTCCACAGGGAAAAATGGAACACTCAGAGCTGGTGCTTCTCTTTGCCTCTTGCTTGCACTGTTGCAGTAAGTAAAAGGCTTGACTGTTACTTTCAGTTTGGCTTGTTGTCCTAATTCACTGCCTCGAAACCTCATTGCTCAATAGTGGGAGGTGGGAATTTTTTGTGTGATATATTTTTTTCCTTTTCAAGCTTTAAGGGGTGCCATTTAGAAATGTTTCTGGAATTCTCTGAATAATAACTTGACTTTACATTTGTGAAGTACTATGTAGTTTATAATGTTCTGTGCAAGAACTTTGTAACTTAAGAATTATCTCCATTTTACAAATGAGCCAATAGGTTCAGGCAAAGTGAGTGACTTTTTAAAAGGCATTTTAATAGAAGGTTGGACCAGGACTTGAACTTGAGGCTTATTATATTCTTGATTCAGCACTTTCTACTGTACTTCCCCACTTCACTGGTAAATTAGTCTTTTACCTTCTTGGGAAGTTGGGACTACTTTAAGGCTGTTTAAACTAAGCAGCACAGTGGAAGGCTTGATGCTGTGGTATTCATGAAACCCTGTGGAAGTTATAAGAAGAACCAGACTAACAATAACAACAGTAATGTCAGCTAAGGTTCATTGAGCATTTGCCATGTACCCAGCACTATGTTACATATGTATGTTACATAGATCACCTTCTCTGACATTTCTAAATCTTAAAATAATCTTATTAGCCACAATTTAAAGAAATTGAGATTAACAAAGTTAAATATCATATCAGAGGTTGTATGGTATCAAGTCACAGAGCCTGGATTCAACTTAGTCCAAACCCTTTGTCTCTTCACCTGAAATTGCTTTCCAGGAAGACTTGAAGTGATTCTGCCCTACTTTGGGCTATATTAGCTATTAAGGAGAAATAAGAGGAGAATTCTCTGGAACAGAATCTCCTAATATAGTATTTTTCAATATTGAAAAATGTATAAACCTTCATTTAAAGGAAAAAAAATTCTCAGACCCCTGGGTTGACTTAAATTGACTTGTTACACAAATCTACGTATAAGCTCCTTGTGCACAGAGCTCTTGTTCAACTATAAAATCAAAATAAGTACAAATATAGGGATGCCTGGGGGGCTCATTTGGTTAAGTGGCTGCCTTCGCCTCAGGTCTTGATCTCAGGGTCCTGGAATCGAGCCCCGCATCAGGCTCCTTGCTCAGCGGGGAGTCTGCTGCTTCCTCTCCCACTGCCTTCTGCTCCTCCTGCTTGTGCTCTCTCGCTCTCTCTCTGACAAATAAATAAATAAAATCTTTTAAAAAAGGTACAAATATAATCACAAAGCCAATAAAATTCAAATTAACAGCATAACGTGACTGCTGATGTGTTACCAATACACAGTTGCAGCTCTCATTATTAACAAGGTACTGACCTCCACCACACAGGTTCTTTTGACTTTAGCCCATCTTTACTGTTGTGTGCTGTGTGTCTTCTCAGTTCCCCCACTTTTCTCAGTTCGAAATACTGCAGAATCTTTTACAGTACACTCAGATGCATCATTTCCATATTATGTATCTGTGCTGCTTGTTGCCAACAAGATCATAAATGCAAACATAGGCACTGAAATCAAGTAGCAGTGATACATTTGCACCTTTTGATTTTATTTTTAGATCATTATCGTAATAAAAACACAATTTTAAAAAATTGTCAGTAGGACCTCAGTTTGACAAACCCTGTTTGTTTGTTTGTTTGTTTTTAAATGTGTGTGTGTGGGGGGTTGTTTTAAGTAATCTCTACACCCAGCGCGGGGCTCGAACTCACAACCTGAAGATCAGGAGTTGCATGCTCTACTGACTGAGCCAGCCATGTGCTCCAAACCCTGTTTTAATAGATGTGTCCAGTGGAAGATTGTTACTGAAGAACAAGGGATGGAGATCTATTATAATGACCTTAAGAAGGTTAAAATGAGGTGGTGAATGGCAGTCCATGTTTTAGCTTTTGTCCACTCTGAAGTGTTTTTCTTTCATAGGTGTTTATAACCTTGTGGTTCTTTCTAAAGAACCACAGTGTCTAAACCCACACTTAAGAGCTTCTCATTCAAAGCAGGATTTCCTTCCTATTGTGACAGTGTCACAGTTTTTGTTACTAGGTGACATGGGTTAACAAGCTCAGAAGGCCTAATTACTAACCAGTACATTCTCTCTTCTCTTCAAAGCCCTTATTTCTTTTCTCTTCTTTTTTAAAATTTTATTTTTAAGTAATCTCTACACCCAACATGGTGCTCTAACTTAGAATCGTGAGATCAAGAGTTGTATGCTCCACTGACTGAGCCAGCCAGGCGCCCCCTCCTTTCCCCTTATTTCTACTTAACCCAGACTTAAGCCATATCAGGTCCATCAGCTGCACCCCACCCTCATCCTTCCTTTTCCTCTGTCCTCTTTATTTTTTATTTCTGGTCATTTTGGGCTTACTTTATCATCATCAGGTATATTCTCCCTCAATTCCACCATCCTAAATCACTACTACGTTTTGTACTACCAGCCTGGACAGGCCTAATATAGATAAAAACAAATATATTGCGCCCAGACTGCCAGGTGGTAGACGAAATCATATAACAGGTCTATCAGGTTACTTTTGGTTGCAGGTAACAGAAAACTCAGATTGGCTTAAATAATTGAGGGAATGTATTAGCTTAATAACTGAAAAAGCCAGAGGTGGGATGGGCTTCAAATGAATCCAGCTACTTAACAATGGCACCTAACTTCCTTTTATCTTTCTAACTTTCCTTCCTCAGAGTTAGTTTCATCCTAAAGTTGTACCATCCTGAGGCCAGGCCAACTCAAGTCTCTAAGATGGCTTTTGTTATGTACTAAACTGTGACTCCCCCCACCCTAATTCATATGTTGAAGCCCCGGCCGCCTGTGTGACTATTTTTGGAGATAGGGCCTTTATGAAGGTAATAAAAGTTAAGTGAGGTCATAATGGTGGGTCCCTAATCCAATAAAACTGTCCTTATAAGAAAAGAGACACCAGAGAGATAATCTCTGTCCACAGCATACAAGAGGAAAGGCCATGTGAAGACACAGATGTCTAGAAGCGAGCAAGTGATACCTCACTAGAAATCAACTTTGATACCCCTTTAATCTTGAACTTTTAGCTTCCAGTACTATGAGAAAATAAATTCTGGTTTTGGTCATGTCTCCATGTCTCTACAAACTCAAAGATCTCAAATCCATGAGCTATTAATGGGAAGTGAGTGCTCAGGAGGCAACCAATAAGTGATTGCTAATTGGAGTTGCAACTTCAGATGGGCCAATTAGCTGTTAACATTCCTTTACTCAGATGTTGTTAGTTTTCTTTTTCATTTTTTTTTTCTGTACCTCCTTTTCTCAAGTTCCCTACCTTGCAGCCTCTTAGTTTTCACAAGGAATATAACATTGGGAATGGACTCAACTGAACAATCTTCCCTTCCACTACAAACTCACCTGTTCTCACTTGTGAGAGGGATGAGATTATTCTTGACACCTTACATGACTGACACATTTTTGGTGTCCCCTTCCTTCTTCTCACTTCTTAAAACTTGTCAGCAGTCTTATCTCTTTCCAGTATTTTCAATCTATTTTTCATTGGGTTTTCTCTCATTCTGCAAAGATACTCAAGATTCTTTGCAGCTTAACAAATACTCTTCTTTGATCATGCGACACCTCAAGATGTGATCCAACTTCTCTCTTTTCCTTTCTACTGCCCGTCATAGTCGCCTACATTCCCTACCTCCCCTACCCCATTGACCTACTTATTCCTCAAAACTCTGCCTTCTGCTGGCACAGCCAGGATCAAAACACTTTGATAAAGATCACAACCTATTATTTATTTTTAATTTCTCTCTTTTAGTATTCTTTAGTATTTGATCACATAAGCTGGCTCCTCTTCCTCTACCTGTCTCCTGAGTGTTGTATTACTATGAGTTCCATCTGTCTCACTTTTTTTCTCAATCAATTCATCATGACTTCATCCAATACCTGTAAACCAGTGACTTTTCTCCCAAATTGACATCTCTGCCAATGCCTACCATTACCTAAATTCATTTCCAACTACCTATTGGCAATATCCATGTAAATATATTGTGGGATCCTTTAAAATTTGGCATGTGCAAACTGAACTTACTATCTTCTCTTCCCTACCACTATCCCACCGTTATCTACCTTTTTTCTGAACTCTGTCTTGAATAGTCTCATCTTCTACCCAGCTACCCAAGCTAGAGATCTTCTTCCATGTTTGGCTTCGTCCTGAGTATTTGGCTTCATCCTGCTTTCATATCTAGTCATTTCAAAAGATCTATTGATTCTGCCTCTAAAGTGTATCTTGACTTGGCCCCTTCCTTGATTCTCATGCTATTGTCTTCTTTGGCTCCCATGATCTCTGACAAATTCTTATTATTTGGAGCTCTCCTTTAATTAATTCTGTATAGGAGTGGTTCTCAATCATTGATGTGCACCAGGATCACATGTGAAGATTTAAAAAGCTATACATGCACAGTCCCAGAGCTTTGATTTTCACTAGTCTGGTATAGGACCCCATGTTTGGTAGTATAAAACCATCACAACAATTTTATAAAATACAGATCTGATTGTGTTGCTCACCTGTTTAAAACTCTTCAGTTGTTGTCAATGCCTATAGGAACTACCTAAGGGGTGTCTGGGTAGTGTAGTTGATTGACCTTCTGACTTAATTTTATCTGGGGTCGTGATCTCAGGGTCGTGGGATCAAACCCCACCTCGGGCTCTGCGCTCAGCATGGAGTCTGCTTGAGACTCTCTCTCTTCCTCTCCCTCTGCCCTTCTCTCCCATGTGCTCTCTCAATGTATCACTCAAGTAAATAAATAAATCTTAGAAAGAAAAAGAAGAAAGGAAGGAAGGAAGGAAGGAAGGAAGAAAGAAAAAGAAAAGAAAGAAAGAGAAAGAAAAAATTCAAACTGCTTAATTTGGTATAAAGATTCCTCACTATCTGGCTCCGGTGTTAATTTCCAGTCTTATAAACACTTCCACATCCCCAGCCCCACCTGCCCTTCACAGCATAGGCTGTAAGCATACAAAGTTAATTTTTTTATATAAACTTTCAATTTTAGAACAGTTTTAGCTTTATAGAAAAATTGTGGAAATCATATAACTACCATACTGAGTTTCTCCTAATATTAACATCTTACATTAGTGTGGTATATTTGTCACAATTAACCAATATTGATACATTTGTGTTATCTGTTAACTAAAGTACATAGTTTAACTCAGATTTCCTTAGTTTTCACCTAATATCCTTTTTCTGTTCTAGGATCTCAGGACACCACATTGCATTTTTTTCTTTTAAAGATTTATTTATAGGGCGCCTGGGTGGCTCAGTTGTTAAGCGTCTGCCTTCGGCTCAGGTCATGGTCCCAGGGTCCTGGGATCGAGTCCCGCAACGGGTTCCCTGCTCTGTGGGAAGCCTGCTTCTCCCTCTCCCACTCCCCCTGCTTGTGTTCCCTCTCTCGCTGTCTCTCTCTCTGTCAAATAAATTAATAAAATCTTTTAAAAAAAAAAGATTTATTTATTTATTTGAGAGAGAGAGGGAGAGAGAACATGAGCATGGAGGGAACAGGCAGAGGGAGAGGGAGAGAGAATCCCAAGCCAACTCCATGCTGAGTGTGGAACCTGATGGGGGTCGGGGGGGGCTCAATCCCAGAACCCTGAGATCACGACCTGAGCCAAAGGACACTCAACTGACTGTACCACTCAGTTACCCCAATACCACATTGCATTTAGTCATCATGTCTCCTTAGGTTCCTCTTGGCCCTGATAGTTTCTCAGATTAACTTGCTTTTTGATGACCTTGACAGTTTTGAAGACTACTGTCAGGTATTTTATAGAATGTTCCTAAATTGGAGTTTGTCTGATGTTTTTCTTATGATATGACTGGGGGCTGGGGGGAGGAAGAAGAACACAGAGGCAAAGTGCCATTCTTAATACATCATATCAAGATTACATGCTGTCAATGTGACATCCACTGTTGATGTTAACTTTGATCACCTGACTGAACAGTGTTAGTCAAGTTTCTCTACTGGAGAGTTAAGTTCCCCCCTCTTTCATACTGTACTCTTTAGAAGGAAGTCACTCTGTGTAGCCCACGCTTAAGGAATGAGAAGTTATGGTCCACCCCCTTGAGGGTGGAATATGTACATAAATTATTTTGAATTCTTCTGCAGGGGAGATTTGTCTCCTTTCCTTCATTTATTATTTATTCAATCAATCATTTATATCCATATGGACATACAGATATTTATTTTATTTGGGGGATTATAACCCAAAACTATTTTGTTGCTCAAACTGTTTCAGCTTTGGCCATTAGGAGCTCTTTCAGTTGGCTCACATGTCCCTTTGACATACCTCTATCATTGTGGGGTTTTGGGTTTTATTTGTTTTGTTTTATTTTTGAGCACTTCCTTACTTTCTGGCACTAAAAGATGCTACAGGCTCATCTTGTATATTCCCTGCCCTCAGTCATTTCTCCAAGGAGCCCTAGTTCCTTTTATTAGAGAACGGTATTAGAAACCAAGATCTGGGTGCTTCATGTGCTTGTTGCTACTGGGATGTGGTTGCTTCTAGGCCTTCTCAGCCAGCAGAGTAAGGAAATATATGTGTGTATACTAACTTCTGTATATACATATCTACAAATATTTTTACATATAATAGCTGTACTTATATTAAGTTAAACATGAGTTCATACTGATGATTCCAATTCTAATCCATTACCACATGGATCATTTCAACCTTCTCCCCTCATTTGTTTATAACCTTCCAATCCCAGTGAGAAACCTGGTTCCCACCATCTACTACCTGTTTCTTAATTGTTCAATTCTGGTATATTTTTATAGTGGTTTCAGAATTGTTAACCCCTTTTCAACTGGTATACAGTGCTTATTATATTTCTTCTTGTCTTTAGTCTTAAAAACCCTAACTCATTTTCAAAGTTACTTTAATTAGCATCTTTTTCCAAATTACTTTTTATTTCCTGAATGTAGTTTATGCTTTCACACTTCTTTGTCTTTAATTGTGCCAGTCCCTCTGCCTGAGATGCCCTCGTTTTTGTCCATATCTCCTTGAAATATTGTCACTCATTCTTCTAGACCCAACACAGATTTTGCCTACGCCAGGAAACTTGCCCTGGCGACTGCCAGTGGACTTGGATCATTCATTCCTCTGTGCTCTAATAGTACCTTATACCCACCTCTACCACACCCATGTCAGGACTCTTTATTTGCATTTCATTCTTCTTCACTTGATGGTAAGTTTCTTTTTTTTTTTAATTTTATTTTATTATGTTATGTTAGTCACCATACATTACATCATTAGTTTTTGATATAGTGTTCCATGATTCATTGTTTTCATATACCACCCAGTGCTCCACGCAGTACGTGCCCTCCTAATACCCATCACTGGGCTACCCCATCCCCCCACCCCCTCCCCTCTAAAACCCTGTTTGTTTCTCAGAGTCCACAGTCTCTCATGGTTCATCTCTCCCTCTGATTCCCCCCCCCTTCATTTCTCCCTTCCTTCTCCTAATGTCCTCCGTGCTATTCCTTATGTGCCACGAATAAGTGAAACCATATGATCATTGACTTTCTCTGCTTGACTTATTTCACTGAGCATACTCTCCTCCAGTCCCATCCATGTTGTTGTAAAAGTTGGGTATTCATCCTTTCTGATGGCTGAGTAATATTCCATTGTATATATGGACCACATCTTCTTTATCCATTCGTCTGTTGAAGGGCATCTCAGCTCCTGATGGTAAGTTTCTTGAGGACAGAAACCAAATGCATTTGTCCCTGGATTCCCAGGACTTAACAGTAGTGCATGTTGTATGTTAGAAATCCTCTTGATTTCTGAAAAATAACAGAAAATCTAACTGTGGCTAAAATATATAAGGATTTATTTTTCTTACCTACAAAGAAGTCCAGAGGGAAGGTGGTACTGACATTGGTTTACCTGTTCAGTGGCGCCGTCAAGAATCAGACCCCTTTCCTCCTCTGTATACAGCATTGCATCTAAGTTCAGGAAAGAGGTAGGGTGAGTTTGTGCCAGCAAGCTATCCTCTGGCCCCTATCCCTCCATAGGGAAGCAAAGACTTTAGCCCCTTAGCAGACTTCTGTCATCCAGAACTTGGTACCATGTCTCCTCCAACTGCAAGAGAAACTGGAAAGCTGAGTTTTTAGGAAGACTAATCTTTTGAATGAGAACAAGACGTTGGAATAATCACAGATGCTCCAGGTAATCACAAGACCACAAGAAAATCGGGGATCTGTTTCCTACTGGATAAAAGACCTAAGGATAGACAGAGGACCAGTCCAAGAAGGCTCTTCAAGAAAAGAGGAAAAAATGAGTGATCCCAGTGGGAGCAGCACCTGACCGTTATAGGTAGAAAGCACAGGTTCATATATTGAGGAATGTAACATACTCTGGCCACCCACTCTAAAATCCTAGAGAATTCCGTATTGCTCTGGAAATTTTCAGTTTGTCTTCTCATGTAGAAATTGTACCATTCCTGTGAGTTTTACTTTTTGTTCTTTAGCCCTTTTTCTGACTATCATGCCTCCTATGGTTTTGCAGTCAGAATTTTTCCTGACAGTCCATGGTACAGTTTCCTTGCTTTTTTGCAAGTTATAACTAGTTTTAGTTCTTTAAAATAGAATTTACACAGTGCTACACACCCAAATTCCATGTTCTTTTGAAATACGGAAATACAGTCATTTGGACACCTTTATTCACCAATTCTGTATTTCAGATCTTTTATTATCTAACAACTATTTATGATTTAAATTTTTTATAATATTCCATTTTGTAACAGGGCAGCCTTATTGATACATTAGTCCAAAACATGACTGGGTAAATCCTGCATACAGGTACAAGTACCTCCTGCCATCTAGTATACCTAGGGATAGAAACCTTTGAAATGAACAGGAAAGCACAAGTCTTGTTAAGGGATGAACTACATTAATCTCATCCATGTGCATTTTTTTACTAGGATTTATAAGGACTGATAGCACATAAAGTATACATGTAACTTAGTACCCTTTCTCAGCCCACCAAATCTGATTAATGCCCCCAGAAGTTACTACAGTGCACACAAATGTGAAATGCCAGATGGATGAGTTAAAACAGATTTCATTCTGATCCACTGTCATGATTTTGGAAACAACTTCCACAGTAATTAGAATGGTATATCCTTCAGATAATTAGGATTGAGGCTGCTTTGAGATGAGTTGACATGAAATCCATTAAAGAAATAACTTATGAATCCCAATAGCCTCTAGTGAGTACATCGTGTGGCCACCTTTAAGGGTGGTCATGGTGAGCAAACACTGAACATGAGCTTTCCATTTTGAAGCTGCAGAGTGACTGATGTCATAGTGTGATCAAAGTGCTCTGCAAATACTTACTATAATTATTGTTGTTGTTCTGTTCTTGCTAATAGCCTTATTTATACCCTGAAATTATAATCATCCAAACAAAGATGAAAACAAGATGTATGAGTTTTCTGAGCTGTTTGCCTCACAGATGGTAACCCTTGGAGTTCTCCAAAATTGCCAGGGTTAATTGAAGCTCCAGTCTTCACTGCAGTGTAGTTGATACTTAAGTATTTCTTACCTGTAGGCTTTCACTATCCAAAAACAGTACAACAATAGCACTTTAATTTGCTCTCATTAATGCTAGCCTCTCAGGTAATGTTAGTGCAGTTTTATCTAGATGATGTTTGTTCCTCTGAATGAAACCTTTGTACCAGCTTCCTCGCTGAGAAGAAAAGCTAGACAGTTACAAAGAGAAAAACACAAATATCTCACTAATTTATTTATTTAAAAGATGCTCAGCACCCGGGAAACATCCAAGGAGACTTAACTTTTCAATGGAGGGCAGGCATTTAGTGTGTGATTAACAGTGGTTTCTTTCCCTGAGATTTCAGTGAGCTGAGACAACTGGGAATCATTCTTGGGGAGCCTAACAAATAGATTTTGCTCAGAGCCAGCCGACTGCTCCAAGGATGATTGTTATGACTCACACAAACAGCAGTACTCTTTGCTCTAGTTCTTTGGTCTCTTCTAGTATTGAGATGTGAAAAAGCAGTCCTAGGATCAAGCTTAGATAGAAAGGAAGTAAGTCCTTCTTTGCCTCTACTCCTCAGCTGTGTAAAAGTAGAAGACCAGTATTAGAATGTTCCATTATTTAGGTGTGATGGAAGAGCGCTTTGTCTGTATCTTGAGAATTGAATACTGAAAAAAGAATAACTATGCTTTCCTAAATCTGGGCAATGGTGTCTCCCATTGGCATTGCTTGCTATTTAATTAAGGCCCAAGAGAAGAAATAGAGTTGCAAAAGATGAAGGGAATAAAGGGGGAGAAGGAATTCTGGGTCTCCTTAAATCAGTTACAACAAATTAGCCACTCCAGTAAAGACTGGAGAATCAATGCTGTGATCCTTCTTGCATGTGTGGTGTACAAAAGTAGAAAGCAAATGGGTGAACTGTATGTATGTGAATAAGAAATATGTAAAAAAAAACAAAACAAAACAAGAAAAAAGAGCGTGGACTCTCCATTTAGACTGATTGGGTTCAAATTGAAATGTCATCGTTTATGGGTTGGGTGACCTTAAACATGTTCTTTTATGTCATCCTATGTGGATTTTTCCTTGTAATGTGGATATAAAAATAGTACCCCTTGGGCGCCTGGGTGGCTCAGTTGGTTAAGCGACTGCCTTCAGCTCAGGTCATGATCCTGGAGTCCCGGGATCGAGTCCCGCATCGGGCTCCCTGCTCAGCGGGGAGTCTGCTTCTCCCTCTGAACCTCTTCCCTCTCGTGCTCTCTATCTCTCATTCTCTCTCTCTCAAATAAATAAATAAAATCTTTAAAAAAATAAAAAATAAAAAATAAAAAAAAAATAAAAATAGTACCCCTTGATAGGGAAATAGAGGTTAAATGAGATAATACATGTAGGGGTCGCCTGAGTGGCTCAGTCATGATCCCAGGGTCCTGGGATCAAGCCCCACATCGGGCTCCCTGCTCAGCTTCTCCCTCTCCCTCTGCTGCTCCCCCTGCTTGTGCTTTCTCTCTCTTTGTGTGTCAAATAAATAAATAAAATCTTTAAAAAATAATAGTAATACATGTAAAGTGCTTAGAATAGGGCCTCACAGGGGTACCTGGGTGGCTCAGTCATTTAAGCGTCGGACTCTTGATTTCAGCACAGGTCATGATCTCAGGGTTGTGAGATAGAGCCCCATGTGGTACTCTGCTCTGAGCGTGGAGTCTGGTTAGGATTCTCTCTCTCCCTCTCCCTCTCCCCCTGCCCCCACCCCCTGCATGCACTCTCTCTTCTCTTAAAAAAAAAAAAAAAAAAAAGAATAGGGCCTCACACATGGCAAATACTTGACTTTTAATTAATTGAGATTTACATGAAAGATAAACTGGGATTGGGCTTTTACTCCTCAAAGACTTACTGAATTTTCAAAATTTAGTATGGAGTATTGCCTTCAACTGAAATTATCCTTTTTATTTAAAAAGTACTTAAAACTCTTATTCTACAAAAATTAAATTTGCAGTTAAGAAACACTTATTCATGTTTGTAACATGAAATATCCTTGTACATTTACATATTCTGGTAGAATATGGTATATAGTTTGTTGGTATGGTCAGACAGATAGGTGAATCATTGTGAAAAGGGCTCCATTTTAGTAGAAAGAAAAGCATCTAGCCAAAATTTGAAGGTAGGACAGAGATCTCTTCCTCATAAGTCAACCTATACCAAGGCTGCTTCTTTTGCTACACACAATGTGGTAGCAGTGATGAGCCCAGAAAAGTATTAAAAACCATCTTCTCCTTGGCTTGTCATACTGTATGTGGAACTTGAGTCATTTTGTATATTTGTGCTTTTCCTTGCATTCTAGAATAAGGCACACTTAGCTATATCTAAGCTGGCAGGAAGTCTGTCAGCATTTCATGGCATACTTCCGTATACTTACAACTAATAAGTATAGTAAATGTTATTGATAATGAAATTCTGTCACTCTGATATTTGTATGAGCTTCAGTTCCTTTCTGGATCTGTTCCTTTGTGATTTCTCTAGCCAATTAACTACTCATTACTGAGTCATGGCATTGAAATCTCAGAAGGCCATTGCCCTAAAGTCATGCTCGTTCTGTTTCATTTTGACCTTGACAGGACTTGATAGAAAGAACCACTATAGGATGGTGAGCTACAATTGGGAACCTATAGGCAAAGTAAGTAAAAGAAATACCATTTGATTGTATGGACTAGAATTTGATATGGCAGAATTAGTTTGCACTAAGTTAAATGAAGATGAGGACCACAAAACTCTTCAGGTGCTTCCAATAGTACCTAAAAACTTTCTAAACCCCAAACAAGGATTTGTGGAGATTCTTGTTACCTTCATTTTTCTCTGCTCTGAACTGAAGGAACTCAAACTAAATCTCAGCCTTAGCAATTAAAGCACACTAAAACATGCCTAGAAAACTCTTACCTAGGTTTCTCCCTTTGAGATACCCTCAAGTTTTGTTTCTGACAGACACTTGATAATTTGAAACTATAATGAGAAACACTAAGTCTGTGAGAAAAACTGCATTGTAACCATCTGGCCAATATTCAAACCTTTACTTCATATAATTGTACTACTTATCCGGGTTATGTTGGCCTCATGAAACAAAAGGGTAAGTATTCTCTCCTCTATTTTCTGAAAGATTCAATGTAAGATGGGTGTTACTTCTTCTTTAAGTGTTTGATATTCACTAGTGAAGCCATTGGGGCTTGTAGTTTTCTTTGTAGGCAGGTTTTTTGTTTATTTGGTTTTTATTGTGGTAAAATATACATAAAATTTACCATTTTAATCTTTTTCAAGTATACAGTTCAGTGGCATTAAGTATATTCACATTGTTGTGTAAATATCACAACTATCCATCTCTAGAAATTTTCATTTTCCCCAACTGAAGCCCTATACCCATTAAACATGCAACTCCCCTCCTGGCAGCCTACCACCATTCTATTTTCTGCCTCTATGAATTTTTGACTACTCTAGGAACTTCATATAGGAGGAATGATACAGCATTTCTCCTTTTATGATGATTGGCTTATTTCACTTAGCATAATGTCTTCAAGGCTCATCCATGCTGTAGCATGTGTCAAAATTCCCTTCTTTATAAAGGCTGAATAATACTCCATTTTACATAGATGTCATTATCTGTTCATCTTTTGGTGGACACTCAGCGTGTTTCTACCTTTTGTCGATTGTGAATAATGTTGCCATAAACATGATATCCAAATATCTCTTCAAGTCCTTGCTTTCACTTATTTTGGGTATATATCCAGGAGTAGAATTGCTGGGTTGCATGGTAATTCCATGTTTAATATTTTGAGGAATTGCCGTACTGTTTTCCACAGTACCTGCACCATTTTACATTCCATCCAGCAATGCACAAAGTTACTAATTTCTCCACATCCTCACAAATAGATTTTTTTAATAATAGCCATCCTAATGTGCATGATGTTTGTTTTGCTTTTAATTACAAATTTAATTTATTTAATACATTTGGGGCTATTTAATTTTTTTCTTGTGCTGTTTTTGTAAGTAATTATTGGTAAATTGTGGTTTTGATGGCATTTATCCCATCTAATAAATGAAATAAAATTTTTCATAATACCTCCTTATTAGTTTTTCAGTGTCTGTAGGGTCTGTGGTAATGTCCCCTCTTTTATTCCTATTGTTAGAGATCTGTGTTTTCTGAAACACAAGTGTTTGAAATCAGTCTTGCCAGAGGCTTATTTGTTTTATTAATCTTTTCAAAGAATCACCTTTGACTTCTGCCTTTAGTTTCTGTTATTTCCTTCTATCTACTTACTTTGCATACCATTTAGTATTTTTCTAGCTTTTTAAGATTGAAACTGGATCATTGAGATCTCTCTTCCTTTCTGATAGAAACATTTAAAACTATCAATTTTCCTTTAAACATTGCTCCAGTGCATCCCATAAATTTTGATATTTTAAAGATTTCATTGATGTTTAGTTCAACATATTTTCCAATTTACCTTAAGACTTACTAACTCGTGTAAATTTGACCTATAGGTTATTTAGAAGTGTGTTGCTTGGGGCGCCTGGATGGCTCAGGTGGTTGGGCATCTGCCTTTGGCTCGGGTCATGATCCCCAGGTCCTGGGATCAAGCCCCACATCGGGCTCCCTGCTCAGCGGAGAGCCTGCTTCTCCTTCTCCTCCCCACTCATGCTCTTTCTCTGCTATCTTGGTCTTTCTCTCTCAAATAAATAAATAAATAAAATATTTAAAAAAAAAAAGAAGTGTGTTGCTTAATTTCCAAGTATTTGGGTACCTTCTAGACATTTTATTATTTAAAGTTTGGATAAAAAAGCAAGAACCAACATTATGCTCCTATAAGAGAAGCACTTTATGTAGTTTTTTTTAAGAGAAGCACTTTAAATGTAAACACACAAATGCATTTAAAATATATATAACGGTGCGCCTGAGTGGCTTAGTCATTGGGCATCTATCTGCCTTCTGCTTGGGTCATGATCCTGGGGTCCTGGGATTGAGCCCCCCATTGGGCTCTCTGCTCTGCGG
Organism: Zalophus californianus; assembly: GCF_009762305.2. NCBI lineage: Eukaryota > Metazoa > Chordata > Mammalia > Carnivora > Otariidae > Zalophus > Zalophus californianus. Next base: position 134,874,402 of record NC_045597.1, on the reverse strand, counting down.
GAAGCCTGCTTCTCTCTCTCCCACTCCCCCGCTTGTGTTCCCTGTCTCGCTGTGTCTCTGTCAAATAAATAAAATCTTTTAAAAAATAATAAAAAATAAAAAAATAATAAAATATATATATAACATATAAAACACTGCATAAGACAGCTGGTAGGGTTATATTAATATTAGACAAAGTAGACTTCAAGAAAATAGCTATTACCAGAGATAAGGAGAAATATTTTTAATGAGTGAATTCATCAAAAATATTAACATTAAATCTTGTTATAGCCAGAAAGCATACTCTGTATGATTTAAATACTGTGGAATTTACTAAGCCTTGTCTTACAGCCCTGTATGTACTGTGTGCCTTGGCAAATGCTTCATGTTCACTTGAAAAAAATGTGTCTTCGGCTGTTGATAATGTTTAGGTCAAGTTGATAATGTTTAATTCTTCCATATCCTTATTGATTTTTTGATAGTTTTCTTAATGTTCTATTTATTACTGAGAGGGGGTATTAAAATTTCCAAGAATTACTGTGAATTTGTTAATTTCTCCTTTTAAAAAGTTCTGTGCATTTTTGCTTCATATAGTTTGAAGCTCTGTTATTATGTACATGCATATTTAGGATTGTATGTCATGACTAAACATCCCCTTTTATCTCTATAACAGTCTTTTTGTTTTTTTAAGTCTACTTTGTTACTAAATAACAAAAATTCAACTGAGTAAATTTTAAAGATCTACTTGGCTTTATTAACCAATTCACAAATTGGGCAGCATCCCATCTAAAAAGTAGAGAGGAGCTCCAAAGGACTATAGAAAGAAAAAGGTTTTTAAAGGTAAAGAAAGAGTGGAAAAAAGGAAATTATTAGCAAAGAATCCATTGTTTTAGGCAAGGTTGCCCTCCTAAGGGGAACTGAAGGGGCCTCTCAATAAAGTCCCTAGTGCTGAGCAGGAAATTCTCATGTTGACTGGTTAAAGGTTACATTTCTGGGGGGGTTAAAACTGCAGTTATGTTAGGTATTAAGTTTTGTTTTACTGACTTGGGGCCTTAACCTAAATGATGCCATTTTAGGCCTGTGGTTTGTTTTTAACATTATTAATATAGCTCCGCCAGTTTTCTCATGTGGCATTTGTATAATATCTCTTTTTATTTCAATATAGTTGTATCTTTATATTTAAAGTGCTTCTCTTATAAACAGTATATGGTTGGGTCTTGCTTTTTCATACAAATTGACAATCTTTGTCTTTTAATTGGACTCCATTTACATTTAATGTAATTATTGATATAGTTGGGTTTAAATATGCCATCCTAATATTTGTTTTCTTACTGTCCTTTTTGGTTTTAGTTCCTCTGTGCTTCCTTTCCTGCCTTCTTTTGGGTGATTGGAATATTTTTAGCTATACTTACTTGTTTTATTTCAAATAAAAATACTACTTCATACAGTTTCACTATGCAAATAATATCTTAATTAAACTTATATTCAAGTTAGGGTATGCCAAAAGAGTTAAGAGAGGGTACATAAAGAGAGTGGAAGAATCTGGTGGCAGAAATCAACTTTCTGTACCAGAATTCTGTTTGGGGTTGACCCTGCTCATCTTTTCTTTTCCCATCACAAAATGGAACCATGACCTAGTAGACATTAAGCTAACATGATAGTCATAACATCTCATTTGCCTCCACCATTTAGCAGAGAAGGAACAACAAACAAGAAACAAGAGATCTGCACTAGCTATTGAGTGTTTCATTTTTCATCACACACTTTTAAATCATTGTAATAGATGTAACTGGGTTGCTGCCTATATACTGTCACACTCTTCTGTCACTTCCTTCTTCTACACTGTAAGGATCTTATGAGCCACCCTGAAAAATATGAAGTAGTTTCCTTCTAATTAAATTTATGTCAGATAAGTATCATTTTTGTATTATCAATCAATTAATTCACAAGCAGCTTGGTGCTGCCCTCAGAAGCTTGCAATTTAGTTGAGAAGACATTTATATAATTTTATGCTGTATTTTTCTATACTGTATTTATTATATAAATGTATCATATTTATATACTAAAAAAGACAAGGAGGAGTGCAAGGCTGTGTGTGATTGTTACAGATAATAAATAAATGAGGTAAGATGTTTTTGTTAGAAAAACAGCTGCCTAAACAGCTGCCTATGAAGATTTTTGATCATTTATAGTGAGAGAAACTCGTATCTTCTTTTTCCCTGTCTTCCTCTTCTCTATATGGATAGATATAGATAAGTATCACATGACTATTTGGAGTTTAAAATTTCATTTTGATTTGGCTTTCCTGGGTGGAAAACATTTACTTCATTTTACACTTTTGAGCATGAATTGTCTCTCTTTCTAGTACAATCAGTTTCTACTCTTCAGCATACAGATATTATGAATAATATTCAGTGCAGAAAGAGCTCTAAAAATAATTGTGCAGGTAGGGTTTTGTTAAGAGTCTTACATGGAACACAGGCAGGAGATAAGAACAAAGGCACATCAGAGGAAAGGGAGTGGTAGGCAGAGCATTTAATCTCATCTGCCTCCACCAAAGAGCTTGCATTTAGCAGAGAAGGAACAACAAACAAGAAACAGGAGATCTGCACTAGGTATTGAGTGTTTCGTTTCTCATCACTATTAGTCACATTTGAATGGAACCATTACGGTCTTTTTGGTGTATAATTAAGCCTTTTTTTTTTTCCTCCAAAAGGAAAATCTTGAATTTTATGTTTAAAAACACAGTGAGATGTTTTTGACATTCTGCAGTTCATTTTGGAAATCACCATCTTAAAATCCATTGCCTTTCAGTAAGTTGGTAAAGGATGTACAGTACATGTCATTTTTACACAAAATAGTACCTTAGATAGTCTCCAGTGGGTATAATATATACACACCTTTTAGCATCTGTTTCTACCAGGCAGCTTGCAGCCTTAGGCTGAATGTTGTGATGAACAACTGAATGGGGATGAAATGCTAAGCAGTCTTACAATGGATTTTTATTAGAAAAAGTAAGCTCTTCAGAGCTTCTTATTGATACTTTTCCATAAAGATGGTAAGCCAACATATTTGTACATAATTAAGGTGACATACTCTTTAAATGTTTAAGTTCTTCCAGAAATGGGGATGAACTTGACTAACCAACTGATGATTCTCCTCTTGAGCTAGGATTGTATATTTTTTGTACAGGGAAATCTATTTTTACAAATGTATTACTAACTATTCTTACAAATACATGTATACAGGGTTGTTAGAATTAAGAATTGCTGGGATCATATCTTCAGTATTTACTTATTATTTGACTAAATTTCATTCTATTCAGCTCAGCCCAGAGAAGGAGATTTAATAGATTTGTTTTCTTATTCTGCTGCTACTATACTTGGGTTTTTGGTCTAGTGGTCATAAAATATTCCCAAGAAATATGTTCACTTAGAATTCCCAAAACAAAATAATAAAATCACTTAAAAAAACTTTTAATACGCAAAATTCAGATTCTAGGCTGACATGCTTTGACTATGTGATAAAAATTAAATGAACAAATACCAAACAAAGCAAAGTTGGCCAAAGCTGTGACTTATGAGGAATGTCAGCCAATGGTACACACTCTAAATATTCTTTTTCCTTCTCTTGGCCTGAAAATACTTCAGGACAGAAGCTATCATGCCCAACTTTCATTTAAAAATGTTTAGTTTTTAGGGTGCCTGGGTGGCTCAGTCTTTAAGCGTCTGCCTTCGGCTCAGGTCATGATCTCAGGGTCCTGGGATCGAGCCCCGCGTCAGGCTCCCTGCTTCTCCCTCTCCCACTCCCCCTGCTTGTGTTCCCTCTCTTGCTGTGTCTCTCTCTGTCAAATAAATAAATAAATCTTTAAAAAAAATAAAAATGTTTAGTTTTCCTGTCTTTTCTCAGGTTGTAAACCTTTTGGACCAGTTTTTGGCTATTTGATAAATAATACACTGTATAATCCATATTGACTAATTAATCATTTGTAACTTTCCAGGTACTGATTAAGATGTATGTGATTTGGAGGAATTCTGTTTCCTGTCTAAGGATAAGAAAGGTGCTACGTAGATTCCAAAGTGGTAATCACCCAGTTGTTCCTCTGGGATCAAGGATTTTAACGGACCCAGCCAAAGTTTTTGAACACAACATGTGGTGAGTTATGTTCAACGTCTAATGTTATGTATGTATCTGAAACATTAACAGTGGTATTATTTTCATTTAGAGCCAAGAAGGGATTTTTAAAGTTAATCAGTGTTGTTGAGGTCCAAAAGACAGGGTAACTGATCCTAACTTAAATGTTGCCAATTCTGAATTTCTTTGCAAATGAAATTGATAAAATGACTCTTCCCAAGTGCTTTCCTCAGCTTTGGGGTTCTTGCAGACCCTCCCTGCTCACCTCTGGTCCTGGTTTGTCAGCATATTTTGGGAAGGGAGGCTCTTTTCTAGATAGAGTCCTCCTCCTGCCCTGCAGGCCCTTCCACCTTTTACAAGTACTTGTCCATCAGCAAATGTGTATTCAGTACCTGCTGCTTACTGAGACCAAGGAAAATACACTGGTATGACCCTAGTCTATGCTTTCAGGAAATCTGTCCTCTATTTGGAAAGATAGATATTTATAGGAAAAGTTGAAAATTAGCAATGCATGGCAGCAAATTGTAAGGGCGCAATGTGTTCTTATAAGGCATGTACACTGTATATCTTATAAGAACAACTTAACAGGGGCGCCTGGGTGGCTCAGTCGTTAAGCGTCTGCCTTCGGCTCAGGTCATGATCCCGGGGTCCTGGGATCGAGCTCCGCATCAGACTCCCTGCTCCACGGGAAGCCTGCTTCTCCCTCTCCCACTCCCCCTGCTTGTGTTCCCTCTCTCGCCGTGTCTCTCTCTGTCTTATAAATAAGTAAAATCTTAAAAAAAAAAAAAAAAAAAGAACAACTCAACAGTGCAGAACCACTTCTGTTTTGACATAGGAAGATTTCTTTTTTTTTCTTTTTTCAGTTTCCACTTTCTTGACATATAATTGATACATAAAGGAAAATTTCTTTAGGTGGAGAAATGGGGATCAGGATTATTTATTCTGTCTTCAGTATATAGTACAGTGCCTGACACATAAATATTTGTGAAGTAAGACTTGGATAGTTAAGGCTAGAGTAAGGGCATTCTTGGTGGGTAGAAAGTCATAAGACACAGAGATAAAGAAGTATAAGGCATATGCAGAGGACCATGAACAGGATAGTTTGCCTAAAATAAAGACTTTCCTAGGAAATTTATAAATGATAAAGTTGGAATGATATAGGTCGGGTATGGGGGTGGGGACAAGATAGTGTGAATTCCTGAATTCGCAGCTAAAGTGGAAGGCATTATAGAGCCACTGAAGAGAAATGACATTATACATGGGCTGTTAAGTACTGTGTATGTATCTGGTGACAGTGTACTAACTAGACAGATCAGCAGGTAGAACTAGAAGCAGGAAAGTGTCAATGAGAGAGATTTTGAAGGAAGAATAAATAGAACTTGGGATGCTTTTGTAGAAAGGAAAAGGAAACATTTGGCTATGAAATTTTGATCCTAGATGACTAATGGAAACTTATTAATTAGTTCCACATTATACAATATGTGGCCACTAGCGAGATGTGGTTCTTGAGCACTTGAAACCTGATTAGTCTGAATTGAGATGTGCTGTATCATTTTGAAGACTTAGTACAGGCTCTCTCAGCCTTAGTGCCATCTTCTTGGAAACCTCTGCACCACCATTAGAGCCAAGTGGAGGAAGAAGCAAGTGTGTAGGTGGAAGCATAAGAGAAGAAAGATGAGGCAGAGGTCCAAGTAGACATGAGCTTGTGCACCCATTGAAGCCACAGGAACAGAAATAAGGAAAGGCAGAGGCCAGGGATGCTGGCACCAATTATTGAACTGCATATCTACTTTCTAGAACATCCATCACCATCTGATCTCAAGGACCCCTTTGAGAGACCCACCTTGCTCATACCAAAACATTCCCTTTTGGTCTTTTGCCCTGGACCTGTGACTTTCAAGACTAATCCTGTTTTCATTTATGTGAATATAACACATGTACAATAAATCATCTCTTCTGTCTTAGCTGAAAAAAAAAAGACAGTACAAAAAGAAAAGGTAAAATACATTATTAACAATTTTTATACTGAACTGCATGTTGATATTATTTTGGACATACTGAATTAAAATATATTATTAAAATTTCATTTCTTTTAGTTTTTTTAAACATGGATACTAGAAGATTTTAAATTACATCTGTGGCTGACATTATACTTTGTCGGACAGTTGCTGAATTAAACTACTTTGCCTGCCATCACCAATATGGACAGTTGCAGTAGGCTGTGAGATCATTGCCAAGCAATTAAACCTCCACAGGAACTTCTGGTCCTAGACAAGCTATTTGTTTACCAATTTTTTATTCTTCATTAGAGTCTAGTGAGTTAGTCTGAGTTCTCTTTTTCTGTCTGCTACCATCAACTCTTTTGTTTAAGGTTCCTGCCTATCCATTTAAGTTCTGTTTTGTCATAGGCTCTCAGGGAAGCAAGGGTCCTCTGGGTCAATGCCCCTCAAGCACTGTGGGCTAGCTTTGGGACGCTGCACAGGAATCCCTTGGGGAGTTATTCCACTAGGTCTAGGAGGTATGGCCCAGGAATTTGTAATTTGAAAAAGCTCTTTTAGTAATTCTGTTGAGCAGCCAGGTTTAGGACCCTTTGATGTTTTTCAAACTTTCCTTTAGCAGTAGAATTCTTTTCCAAGTGAAGTCCTAACATGGAATCCCAATATTTAAAAGGTGAAAACAAACTTCATCTTAATGAAGCAAGTATAGAGGCCTGGGGCATCAATAGCTCCGCCTCCCATTTCTCCGCTCACCCTCTCACTGTAGCAGCCTCATGGGTTTTTAGGGTTCTGTTGATCAAAGTTTGAAAAACCTTAATCTAGTCTCAATAGCTATCCTCCACAGCATACCCCCTGAAAGGTGTAGGTACAGCCTGTACCAGGATTCTGGTAGTGGACTCTCTCCAGAGGCAGATTCATATTGTAATTATAAAAATAATTTCCTCCAAACAAAGAGCAAAGTATTTGCCTCCTGTCATCTCCTTATGCACCTGTTGTTTTGTTGTTTTTTTGTTTTTGTTTTTTGGGGGGTATTTTGGGTTTTGTTTGTTTGTTTGCTTTCTTTAAAGAGAAGATTCGTAAGTTAAACTGAAAACCAGAAGACTGGTTGACTTTCCCCTTCCTTCAAGTCCAAAGTTCTATCTAAAAGTTCTGACTTCCTTATTTTCTCCTTTGTATTTAAGAAGAATGTTTCCTCTCTTGCTGAATTTTGATTTTTAAAAGATGTACCTGTCAGTTTTCTCTCAGAGATGTATAATTGTCTACAGTTTATTTTTCTGTTTAGCCTCTAGTTCAGTTAGTACTATTTCTATGTGACCCTCTTTTTAATAAAAATATTTTTGAGGAAAAAATAAAGGTATCCATTTTTTATTCAGTTTCTAATATCTTGAGAAAGAATTGCCCTCCAGATTCTGTATATTTGTGTTACTAGTATTTACATCTCCCTATAGTCTTATTTTTTAATAATTTAGTGAAGTGAATTTCACATAACATAAAAGTAACTGTTTTCAAGTGAACAGTTCAGTGGCATTAATTACATTCATGATTTTATGCAACTAGCACCTCTGTCTCGTTCCAAAATATTTCCATCAATCCCAAGTAAAGTCCCTTACCCATTAAGCATTTATCTTCATGCTCCCATTCCCCTGGCCCCTGGCAATCACCAGTCTGTGTGCTAGCTCCATGGATTCACCTCTTCTGGATATTTCATATAAAAGGGATCATACAGTATGTGACCTTTTGTGTCTGGCTTCTTTCACTTAGCATAATGTCTTGGAGGTTCATCCACATTGTAGCATGTGTAATTACTTCATTTCTTTTTATGACTGAATAATATCCTATTGTATGTATATACCACAACTGGTTTATCCGTTCATCCACTGAAGGACATTAGGGCTATTTCCACCTTTGGCTGTTGTGAATAGAGCTGCTGTGAACATGCATGTACATGTACTTGTTTGAGTCCTTGTTTTCAGTTCTTTGAGGTATATACCTAGGAATGGAATTTCAGGGTCATATGATAATTCTGTGTTAACTTTTTGAGGAATTTGCCAAGCTCTTTTCCACAGTGACCAAAACATTTTACATTCAGTTTACAGTCTTTTAATTATACTTAGCAAAATTTTTAATTTGGGGGGGCACTGACATGAAACTATATTCAGAATGCTTTTGAGACATGGCCCAGAGATCTGTCTATTTGAGCAAATTAGTTATTTGGAAAAATCATTCCTTATTTCACACTGTTCCTGGTTTATGTGTGTAGTAATTTTTCAGAAGATCTCTGAAATTTATAAGGAATAATAAGCACTTAGACAATTGTATGACTAAATCAGCTAGGCCAGTGGCTTTCAAGTTTTTTAGCATGATCCACAGTAAGAAGTACAGTTTACATCATGGACCAGTACATGTACACATAACATATGCACATATATGAAACAGGAACAAAAGCTTCTTGTACAGTTTTACCATGTGAGACGTTCACTGATCATTTCCATTGTTCTATTCTACTCCATTTCTGTTTCTTCCTCATTTTAAGTGTTGGTTAAATTTTTTTTTAAAGATTTTATTTATTTATTTGAGATAGCGAGAGATAGAGCACGAGCAGGGGAGAGAGAGAGAAGCAGGCTCCCTGCTGAGCAAGGGCTCAATCTCAGGATCCTGGAATCATGACCTAAGCTGAAGGCAGACACTTAACCAACTGAGCCACCTAGGTGCCCCTAAGTGTTGGTTGGATTAACGAAGCTGACTGCATGACTCACTAAAAGGATCGTGACCTTTAGTTTAAAAAAATACTGCGCTAAACCATTCTCTGTAGATCCAAGATAGGACTTGTATGCTGCAACATGACCTCCTATTATATAACCCATTTAAATAATAAACTGTTTACAGAATTCCAATACAGTTTACCTATCAAGGTATCTTTCTTATTATATGATCTGAATTTTCCTTATATGTATATTATCTGATTCCTCTTAACTTGTTTCATACAGAGTTCTTTAATAGAGTTAATAAGTATTTTCGTTATCTGTCTCCATTATAACATTTGTCATGAGAAGTAGTCTAGATGTTGAGAGCACAGACTGACTAGTTGTCTAACCTTGGGAAGTTACTCTGTGCCTTGGTTTCTACATCTTTATTTTTATTTATGTATTTTTTTAAAGATTTTATTTATTTGTCAGAGAGAGAGAGCACAAACAGGAGGAGTGGTAGGCAGAGGGAGAAGCAGGCTCCCCGCTGAGCAAGGAGCCCGATGTAGGACCCAATCCTAGGACCCTAGGATCATGACCTGAGCCGAAGACAGATGCTTAACCAACTGAGCCACCCAGGCATCCCAGTTTCTACATCTTTAAAATGGGATAATAATAGTATTATCTACCTCAAAGGGCTATTGTAATGATTAAATTAATATATAAAATGTGTACACATAGTAAATAAGCAACACATAAGAATTAGCTATCATATTATTATTATCATTTTCTAACGTACTTGTTACTTATGTATCTGTTTTATTGTCATTATTAAATTGTATGATGCTTTAGAGTCTTCTTAGTTTATATCTGTTTCATAGCTATATTCCCCATATAATACATACCCAATAAGTATGTTTGAATAAGTGGATGAATATGGAGAAATACAAGATCCAGTTCATATCTACTGGAAGTGTACAGCTAGACTGAGAGTTAATATAATGGCTAAATATGGGCTTCAAAATCCAAATAATCTGAATATGCATCCTGACTCTGCCCCTTTCCAGCTATGTGAACTTGAGCAAGTTCCTTCATGGGTATTATGAGTGTGAAAGACAATAAATATTTAGGACTCTTAGTAGTAGTAAGTGTTCACTGAAATAAGTGTTCTTATATTTATTAGATGGAGAATTGAGATACAAACCAATGAATAAATAAACACTGTAGAGTATGCAAGGTCATACAGTGAAGGAGGTGAAGAACACAGGAATGAGCTTCAGAACAGGAAGAGATTCTTGAGATGAGGATGTAAGAAAAGTCAGTAAAACTTCATAGAGTAGGTGGAATTTAATCTGGACACTGAAGGTTGAGGAGTATTTGAATAGTGAAGACTGTTTGTTCTAGACAAATGGTAGCATGAGCATTTGAGAATACATGAGGTATATTCCAAAGCAAGCAAATGGACCAGCCCAACTGAAAGAGAAATTTCGTATTTTGAAAGCAGGTGAGTGATATGACAAAAGAAGTATTTTAGGAGAACTAGGCAGGCTCCATTGTTCAGGACACTTAGAATTAACCATCATTGAACATGAAGTGGTATCTTTTATCTCCAGGATATTTGTATATTGACATATACCCATCACTAGGTTAAGTTCTATGGAGGACTTAAGAGAGGAAATGATTACTGCTCCAAAGGAACTCCAGCCCATTTCACTAAGAAGCCTGGATCCTCCAGATAAAGATGGGAGGATGAATCTGAAAGACAAAGTGTTCCTCCTCCAACAAAAGGAATGAGAAATAGTAAAAGCAAGCAAGAACTACACCAACAGCAACCACAAAAGTCCATAAACATGGAAAATTAATATCAAGGAAAGAAATTGTAGATTCATGTGTGGCTCAGAGTGACTCCTAACCTCACCTTCATCTCTCAGAAGCAGTACCAGGAAAAGAAGGTCAGCTGACAGATCATTACTAATACTCATTAGCAGGTTGAGAAAGGTTTCTCAAAGGTTGAGGAAGAACCCTTGAAAATAAATGGCTTTGCCTGTGGCAGCAAAATTTAAGGTCTCAGCAGAGCAAGAAAAATGCTGAGGTTCACCATTTTCCATGGTTCCATGCTGAATTGAGAGAACTATCCCAAGCCTAAGGAATAGGAATAGGATACATCTCGGGGCACCTGGGGGGCTCAGTCGTTAAGCATCTGCCTTCGGCTCAGGTCATGGTCCCAGGGTCCTGGGATCGAGCCCCTCATCGGGCTCCCTGCTCAGCGGGAAGCCTGCTTCTCCCTCTCCCACTCCCCCTGCTTGTGTTCCCTCTCTCACTGTGTCTTTCTCTGTCAAATATAAATAAAATCTTAAAAAAAAAAAAAGGAATAAGATACATCTTAACTAGATAAGTGAAACTTAACATAGGACTTAATGAATATAAAAAAAAAAGAGAGAAAGAAAGGAAGGGAGGGAAGGTGGGAGGAGGAAGAGAAAGCAGATTCAGACCTTTATAAAGGTCCACCACCCTGTGGAATCTTCCCCTTCCCTCCCACCTCTACCACCCTCAGAATATAGGAAAGCAGAGGGGCGCCTGGGTGCTCAGTCAGTTAAGTGTCTGACTTCGGGTCAGGTCATGATCTCAGGGTCCTGGGATGGGCCTGCGCAGGGCTCCTACTCAGTGAGGAGTCTGCTTGTCCCTCTGCCCCTCCCGTCACTTGTGCTCTCTCTCTCAAATAAATAAAATCTTTCAAAAAAAAAAAAAGAATATAGGAAAATGGAGAAAATATATAATACTGAGCCTTCAAATTAGAGTTTACAGAGAAAGATAAACAAGTCTCTGAGTAAGGTTGCGTGTCAAGAAAATTTATCTGCAGAAAAACAGAAAAGGAAAGAAGGAAGGAGGGAGAAAGAACATAGCATGCATTATAGATTAGTTTGCATTTTCCAATATTTTGTGTAAAGGGAATCACAATATATATTCTCTTTTTTCCTCTGGCCTCTTTCACTAAGTATAATTATTTTGAGATTTATCTGTGTTGTTGCATGTATCAATAATTTGCTCATTTTTATTGTTAATATAAAACTCATGAGAATATACAAAAAGCTCTCAAAATTCAATAAACAAACAGCCCAATAAAAATGGGTGAAGTATTTGAACAGACACTTCACCAAAGAAGATACACAGGTAATAAGCACATGAAAGGATGATCGATATCATTAATCATAAGGGAAGTGCAAATTAAAGTCACAATGAAATACTACTTACTACAAACTTATTAGAATAGCTAAAATTCAAAATACTATACTTGTATTCTGTTATAATTTACATTGTAGATATATATACAATATAACAATACAGGAGAGGATGTAGAGGAACTGGAACTTTCATACACTACTGGTGGGAATATTATATGGTTTAACCATGTTGGAAAACAGCTTGGCAGTTTCTTAAAAAATTAAACATAAGCGTGTAATATGATTCAGCCATTCCATTCCTGGATATTTACCTAAGAGAAAAGAAAGCGTATGTCCGTACAAATATTTATATGTGATTATTTATAGCAACTTTATTCTTAATAGCCAAATTTAGAAACAACCCAAATGCCCACGAACAAGTAAATGGACAAACTGTGTACTATCTGTGTAATAGAATACGACTAGTAATAAAAAGAAGTGAGCTATTGATAAACACAGCAGTATGGATGAATTTAAAAATAATTATGCTGAATGTCCACGATAGCCAAACTGTGGAAAGAGCCAAGATGTCCATCGACAGATGAATGGATAAAGAAGATGTGGTATATATACACAATGGAATATTATGCAGCCATCAAAAGGAATGAGATCTTGCCATTTGCAACGACGTGGATGGAACTGGAGGGTGTTATGCTGAGTGAAATAAGTCAATCAGAGAAAGACATGTATCATATGACCTCACTGATATGAGGAATTCTTAATCTCAGGAACAAACTGAGGGTTGCTGGAGTGGTTGGGGGTGGGAGGGATGGGGTGGCTGGGTGATGGACATTGGGGAAGATATGTGCTACAGTGAGCGCTGTGAATTGTGTAAGACTGTTGAATCACAGATCTGAAACAAATAACGCAACATATTTTAAGAAAAAAGAAAAAGAAGAAGATAGCAGGAGAGGAAGAATGAAGGGGAGTAAGTCATAGGGGGAGACGAACCAGGAGAGATGATAGACTCTGAAAAACAAACTGAGGTTTCTAGAGGGGAGGAGGGTAGGGGGATGGGTTAACCTGGTGATGGGTATTAAAGAGGGCACATTCTGCATGGAGCACTGGGTGTTATGAACAAACAATGAATCATGGAACACTACACCAAAACAAATTATGTAATATATGGTGATTAACATAACAATAAAAAATTAAAAAAAATAATTATGCTGAGGAAAAGAAATTAAAAATAAAGAGTATGTATTATACTCTTAGTACTATATTAGAAAATGCAAACTAAAAATAGAGACCGGAAGCAGATCAGTGGTTGTCAGTGGAGTTGGGGGGTGGTGATAAGAAAGGGAGGCCTGGAGGGCGCCTGAGTGGCTCAGTTGTTAAGCATCTGCCTCTGGCTCAGGTCATGATCCCAGAGTCCTGGGATCGAGTTCCGCATTGGGCTCCCTGCTCTGCGGGAAGCCTGCTTCTCCCTCTTCTGCTCCCCCGCTTGTGTTCTCTCTCTTGCTGTCTCTCTCTCTCTCTCTCTCTCTCTCTCTCTCTGTGTCAAATAAATAAATAAAATCTTAAAAAAAAAAAGGAGGGACTGGAAAGGAGGAATTATAAAGGTAGGCAGGGAAACTTTTGAGGGTGATGGATATATTCATTATCTTGTTTGTGGTGATGGTTTCAAGAGTGTCTACATATGTCAGAACTTATCAAATTGTGCAGTTTAAATATGTGCTGTTTACTATATGTCATTATACCTCAATAAAACCATGAAAAATATGGTTACATCCATACATTGGAATATAATATCACAGTTAATAAAAATAAGAGAAATCCATGTATATTGATATCAAGAAATGGCTATGATATGTCATTAGACCAAAAGAGCAAGTTGCAGAAAAGTATCTTTAGTATGTCTCATTTTTATTAAGGAGTTCTTGTACATGTGCTACATGTATATACAAATCTTTGTTTTTATACGCATAGAGAAAGGTCTGGAAATGTCCACATCATACTGATAAGTGTTTATCTCAGGAATGGGCATGAGGATGAGAGAGAGTAGAGATTAAACTTTATATGCATTAGTACTGTTTGAATTTTTTTTTTTAAAGAATGCCCTCCATGTACCTATTCTCATCTCACTGTCTACCTGATAAATTCTTTATTCTTTAATAACTGATTACAACTCCTCATCTCATTAACAGTTTTGAGTTCTACCAAATCTTCTTCATCTTTATGTCTCCAGTTCACAGCTCAGTGCCTGAAAGATACAGGTTCTCAATAAATGTCTAATGAGAGAAATGGGTATTTCTTCCAGCAGCTATGATCTCTATTCCATTATATGCAGAAATGGGAAGGCATTGTTTCTTTCTGTGTGTCTTTTATAAGTCATTCATTCCTAAGTAAGAAACTGATATACTAATAAAAATAATCAGTGGAAATATTTATTTTAGCCGAAAAGAGAAGTGGGTAGCCAGGAGTCGTAAGTATAAGTATCAACAGTAGAAAAGATTTAAGTGAAATTAGTTAAATTATTAGCTGATATACCTATAACAACTATATTTCATCCATCTGAGGCTCACATTTGTTTCACTGATTAACATGTCTGAAATCATGATACATCTTACAATTGTAATTGGAGTGTTTTTTCCTTTCTTACTGGTACAGAAAATAATGATATCTTAGATTTGAAGAAATAGGATAATTATAATTACAAAGTACTTAATCTTAATTATATACCATTTTGAGAATTATAACTCTTATTTTACTAGTACAGAAACTGAGAGACACAAAACTTAAATGATTTTTCACTACCATATATCAAAGTTAACATATAGAATATTTGTTATATTGTTAGAAAAGCATTTAAACCTTTTGCTATAAAGGACAGTAGACATAGAAAGTTGACCCAGGAGGAAGTACATTGAGCATATGGGGAAATAAACAACAGTAAAAGGAGTACAAATTAAACAATAAGGTACCTTTTTATATCTATTAAAATAGTATCAAAAAAGAAAAAGGGGGGGCATGGGTGGCTCAGTTGGTTAAATGTCCAACTCTTGATTTCAGCTCAGGTCATGATGTCAGGGGCATGAGATTGAGCCCCACATGGGGCTCCGCACTGGGCATGGAGCCCGCTTAAGATTCTCTCTCCCTCTCTCCCTCTGTCCCTCCCCTGTTCTCTTTCTAACAAAAAAAAAGAAAAAGAAAAAGAAATTTCAGATAACACCCAATCCTGGTTAGCATTGTAAATTAATATAATCTGGTTATCTTTTATTTTTTATTTGTCTCATTTGTTCTTTTCGCTGCTAGCTTATTAGCTATACATCTTTACATTATTTTTACATATTATTCTAGAAAAATAGTTTCAAAATTGTGGTCTCAGAACCTCTTTTCACTCAAATCTTTGAGGATCTGAAAAAAACTTTTATTTATCTGATTTGTATCTATTGATTTTTTCCATATTAGAAATCAAAACTGAGACGTTAAAAATAGTTAATTCATTGTAAAACAACAATAATCAATCCATTACATGTCATGAAAATATCTGTTTCCCCAAAAGAGTGGCGTTGTTTTTTGTTTTTTTTTTAAGATTTTATTTATTTATTCAACAGAGAGAAAGAGCACAAGCAGTGGGAGCATCAGGCAGAGGGAGAGGGAGAAGCGGGCTCCCTACTGAGCAGGGAGGATGAGGCAGGGCTCAATCCCAGGACTCTGGGATCATGACCTGAACCAAAGTCAGGTGCTTAACAACTGAGCCACTCAGGTACGGGCATTGTTTTAAATGTTTGCCAGTCTCTTTAATGTCTGGCTTTTTTTTTTTTTAAAGATTTTATTTTATTTATTTGAGAGAGAGAGAGAGAGTGAAAGAGCACAATGGGGGAGGGGCAGAGGGAGAGGGAGAAGCAGATTCCCTGCTGAGCAGGGAGCCCAACACAGGGCTCGATCCCAGAACCCTGGGATCAGGCACCTAACTGACTGAGTCACCCAGGTACCCCATCTCTAATGTCTGGCTCAATGGAAAAAGCTGGATTCTCATTTGTTTCTTCATTCCATCTGTTGTGATATGTTGTTTTAGATTGAATTATATGAAGAAAATTTGACCACAAACAGATATGTGCTAGTAAAGGAGTTTTTTAATAGCATTTTAAGATAATTGTAGGTATGTTTCCTGATATTACACTAAATCTCAGCAGTGGTATTTTTTAGTTGCAATATGGAATACAAAACCATAACAATTATATTTCATTGATACATCTTGCACTTTGATTGGATATTTTACCTCTGCATCCTTTTATAACGTTTGCTATGCATGGATCATTTAAAAAAGTTTGATTACCTGTTTTATGTAAATCTTTCAGATTTGACACATTTCCTTATACAGTATTTAAAAATCACTTTTGTAATATCACCAGTATTCTCATCAGGAAAATCTTTTAAGTATTGGGAAACTGTCAATTCATGGTGGTGGACACAACTTTTCAAAATTCTAATTTTTGCTTTAAAACACAAAATTTATCTTTGGCAGCAAAAATTGTCATTTATTTTTCTTAAAATGCAGGCTCATTTCATTTACTTTTTTATTCTTTTGTAGGGGGGGAGGGGCTGAGTGTGAGGGAGAGAAAGAATCTTAAGCAGGCTCCTCACCCAGTGCAGAACCTGATGCAGGGCTTAATCCCACGACTCTGAGATCATGACCTGAGCCAAAATCGAGAGTCAGACACTTAGCTGACTGAGCCACCCAGGCACCCCTCATTTTACTTACTTTTAAGATATGCCAGATACCCAAGTCTGAATAACTATAGTTTGTCTACAGTTGCTCTTTCAACTAAAAATAGCATTCCCTGAAGAAAAAAAAAAGCAGATAATTCAGTTCACAGTGTAAACAATGATAGTAGTGCTTTTCTACAAGTCAGTCATCATACTTCCAAATGCAGCAAAAGTCCTTTATGCATGTCTCCCATTTTGTCACATAGAATATTAAACATGTGTACCCAAGGGTCAATATTTTATAAAATAATTTTTACTGCTTTATCAGGCACGTTCTTTAGTGAAATAGATTGTTTTTAAACAAAAATTGGTGAATTCTTTACCACCCACTGGATGCTGGTGTAGAATTCACAACTACTAGTACATTTTGTTGCCACTGTCTTATTTAGTATTAGGGCAGTTGCACTTTGTTGCACCACCACTGTTTTTATGCTATCAATGCAATTGTCAGTACAGTGAAAAAGGCAAATAGCAGGATTATATGGAAATAGTTTTGACTTAGTGAACCACCTGAAAGGGTGGACAACACTTTGATAACCATAGTCCTAGAGATTACAGTGTTACTGTAATTATCTTCAATTCCTTCCTCAACTTGATACAGTTAGAATTAATATTGTGAGGGGCACCTGGTGGCACAGTCAAAGTTAAGTGTCTGACTCTTGGTTTTGGCTCAGGTCATGATCTCGGGGTCCTGGCATTGAGCCCCATGTCGCTTCTGCACTCAGTGTGGAGTCTGCTTGGGACTCATTCTCCCTCTCCCTCCATCCCTCCCCACCATGCTCTCATTCTCTAAAAAAATAAATAAATAAATCTTTTTTTTTTTAAGGCATTAATATTGTACCATATAATATAAAATGTAAGAAGATTGCAATAATATGATTCTACTTACCCATTCAATGTGTGTTATACTGTTGCCATATAGTTTACTTCTATCTATGTTGTAAGCTCTATAATTCAGTTACTATTTTTGCTACATATAGTTAGTAATTTTTTAAAGAAATTAAGAAAAAGTATAAAAACATTGTATTTTATAGTTACCACATATTTATCATTTCTGGTCTCTTTATTCTACCCTATGCATCTGAGTCTCCATCTAGTACCATTTTCCTTTAGCCTGAAGAACTTTCTTTAACATTTCTTCTATTATCGATTCTGCTGGTAACAAATTCTTTTAAATTTTGTTTATCTGAAAATGTTTTTATTTTTAAATTCTGAAAGATATTTTCACTTCGTATAGAATTCTAGATTGACAGACTTTTTTCTTTCAGTACTTTAAAGATGTCATTCGTTTGTGTTCTGGCCCCCATTGTTTCTAATAAGAAGTCAGCTGGTATTTGCATTGCTTTTCCCTTTTCCATAATAGCTCCTTTTAATATTTCTTTTTACCTTTGGTTTTTAGCAGTTTTCTGTGTACTTATCATGCCTGGGGTTTGCTTTGCTTCCTGGATTATTATTTTTTTTAATCAAATTTGGAAAAACTTTAGTCAGTATTTCTTCAGTTTTTGGGGGGTTTTTATTCTCATTCACTCTGTCTCTTCTATTACTGGTTCTTCAACTTGTGTGTTTCTTAGACCCAGTTGGTATCGTCCCATAGATTATAAAGACTTGTACATTTTTTTCCGATTTTTTTTCTCTGTTCTCAGTTTGGATAATTTCTATACCTTTAAGTCTTTAAGTTCACTGACCTTTTCTTTCTGTAGTGCTCATTAGTTGTTAAGACTACCCAGTGAGTTTTTCATTTCAGATATTGTATATGGGTTAGTTCTAGAATTTCCTTTTAATAGTTTCCATTTCTTTGCAGAGGTGTCCCCATCTATTAATCCATTCTGTCCATCTTTTCCTTTAAATCTTTGAACATTTTTAAAAGCTATTTTGTACTAATCCTAACACTTGTATACTAATTCTAACATTTGAGTTTTCTCAGTCTGTATGGCTGCCTTTTCTCTTAATTAGGGATCATATTTTCTACTTCTTCACATGCTAATAGTTTTGATTGTGTGGTGGACATTATGGATGATATCTTATATGGAATCTGGATTATGTTTTCTTACTTTAAAGGCGTTGAATTTTTTTCTGGCAAGTGGTTGTATTATTGCCAAATCTTTTTGGTCAGGTGAGATAGATTTTTTTTTAAATTGTTTATTTAAATTCAGTCTAGTTAACATATAGTGTATTATTAGTTTCAGGAGTAGAATTTAGTGATTCATCAGTTGCATGTAACACCCAGCGCTCATTACATCAAGGTCCCTCCTTAATGCCCATCACCCCGTTACCCCATCCCACCACCCTCCTCCCCTCCAGCCACCCTCAATTTGTTTCCTATAGTTAAGAGTTTCATATAGTTTGCCTCTTTCTCTGTTTTCATCTTATTTTATTTTTCTTCCCTTCCCCTATGTTCATCCATTTTATTTCTTAAATTTCACATATGAGTGAAATCATATGGTATTTCTTTCTCTGACTGACTTATCTCACTTAGCATAATACCCTCTAGTTCCATCCATATTGTTGCAAAGGCAAGATTTCATTCTTTTTGATGGCTGAGGAATATTCCATTGTATATATATATACCACATCTTCTTTATCCATTCATCTGTCGATGGACATCTAGGCTCTTTCCATAGTTTGGATATTGTGGACACAGCTACTACAAATATTGGGGTGCATGTGCCCCTTGGAATCACTATTTTTGTATCCTTCAGGTAAACACCTGGTAGTGCAATTGCTGGGTCATAGAGTAGTTCTGTTTGGGCCTGGTTAGTACTTGGATGGGAGGGTTAGTTCTGTTTTTAAAGGTGAGGTGTGATGTTAGGTGTTGTTAGGGTGAGACTATTTTGATATTGTCCTGAATCAAGTGTGGATCTTATTCCTATGGCATGGCATATCTGGGGTCTTAACTGAATAATGGAGGTGTTCAGAGAGACCTCTCCACTCTGGCTTATCCAGAATTCCAATATCTCCAAGCACTGCACTGCCTATGTCCAGTCAGTTCTCTTTGTGCTACCTTCACCCATCAGGACCTGTGGAGTCTGTCCTGTTGGTGAATAGCCAGCACTAGTTAAACATTAGGAGAACTCTCTTGTGAACTTTAGGAGCCTGCCCCTCTGTCCAGCCCCCTTTTCTTCAGTATTCTAATGCATAAAGTTTCACACCTCAGCAACTCTGAACCCCTGATCTCTGCCTTCTCAACTCAAAAAAGTGCCACTCAGTAAGACAGCCACGCTCTGCTTGGGCTCTACCTCTGCATTATAGTCTAGAACATGTTCCTGAAAGAAAACCAGGGTGAATGTGGGGACTGACCTTTTGTGTTTCTCTTCTTTTAAGGATCACAGTCCTGCACTGTCTGAAATGTAATCCAGTGCCTAAAAACAATTCCTTCATATATTTTTTCCAGTTTTATCATTGTTTTTGGTAGGAGGGTAAGCCCATTACGACATACTCTGTCATGGCCAAAATTACAAGTCCTATTCAGCAGTTCTAAGTCATAATTATGAAAATTTTATAGCTATGTAGAAAAATGTTTGTGTATATGTGTGTACACATATACAGGAATGGAACTTGAAAACTTAAGAACTGTTAATCTGTTGGGATATTTAAATGAAAGGTTAGAACTTTTTCCCTTTAAATTTTTCCATTATTATAATCATAATTATGTAATAAATATGGTTTTGTTATGGAATTAAGGATTATTGAAATAATTTTAAGCAGAAACTAATAACCTCCATTTCTTCCTTTTATGTAAGAATAAATTTTTTTATTTTTTTAAAGATTTTATTTATTTATTTGACAGAGACAGAGATAGCAAGAGCAGGAACAGAAGCAGTGGGAGTGGGAGAGGGAGAGCAGGCTTCCCGCCAAAGAGGGAGCCTGATGTGGGACTCAATCCCAGGACCTTGGGATCATGACCTGAGCCGAAGGCAGATGCTTAATGACTGAGCCACCCAGGCACCCAAAAATATATTTTTTTAAAGATTTATTTTTTAGAGAGGGAGAAAGAGAGAGAACGTGAGTGAGGGGCAGAAAGAGAGAGAGAGAATCCCAAGCAGACTCCATGCTGAGCATAGAGCCTGATGCAGGGCTCAATCCCATAAGCCCGAGATCACAACCTGAGCCAAAACTAAGAGTTGGATGCCCAACCAACTGCACCACCTAGGCACCCCCAAGAATATTTTATTTTTAATTCAGTAGTTACCTAAAATTTGTTAAATTTGTCTTTAAATTTTGTTTAGTAATGAGACTCTTACATACACAGTAAATGACAAAGACAGAAAAACATTCTATCCACATAGCTTGCACTGGGTGCTTTAGTTTATATGTGATTATTAAAAATTATAATAGTAAGTGGTACCATATTCAGAATTTTTGATAGGATCCTCAAAAATATTAGTACCCAAGCTAAACAATTGGGGTCTGTGTGTGTATGTGTTTTAACTTTTCCAAAATAAACCGAATGCACAATTATTTAGACTGTTACTGTAATCAACTGTGAAAGCAAGGAATCATTATTCAATTATACTTTATATAGGGAAGGAATAGGAAATACATATGCATATTCATGAGCCGAGGTCATAAAACTCACAATTACTACAAAATTATAAGACAAATTCTATCAGCCATGTAAAAATTTCTTACTCAAAAATTCTCTTTTATTTTTGAGATTTCTTTTTCTCAAATTCACATTTTCAGGAAAAATATTAAATATATTTTGTATTTTCTGCTCAATTCTCTTTTTTTAAGAAAACATATCTTCTTTTTTATTATAAGGATTGCTGGATTTTCCGTTAAGAAGAATGACATAAAATTTAACGACCATTGTTATATGTCTTAAACATATAGCTTTTTTGTAAATATATATATTTTTAAGTTACCTCTAGTTGAGGGGTGCTTGGGTGGCTCAGTTGGTTAAGCATCCAAATACTGATTTGGCTCGGGTCATGATCCTCAGGGTTGTGAAATCAAGCCCCGCATTGGGCTCCACGCTGGGCATAAAGCCTACTTAAGATCTCTCCCTCTCCCCTTGTCGCTCTACCCACCCACCAAAAAAAATGACCTCTAGTTGAAGCAACTTTAATATTAATATTAAGGAAATTTTAAAACCATTATCTCTTAATTCCACTATTCTAACATGCTTGTTTTTATTTCACCCAATGTTTCTATAATTTTATTTAGTTGTGATTATAATATGTGTACAATTTCGGAATCTGCTGTTTTAACCTCATGTTGTTTCATAAACACTTTTCCATGTTGCCACATAAACTTCATATTTATCATTTTAAATATCTGCATAATATTCATTTAAGTTACCATAATTCTTTCATTACCCTATCACTGAGATTGTTTCTTGCTATTATATTTGGTATTCTAGAGAATGTCATTTTATAGGTACTTCTCTGTACAGAAATTCTCTGTTCTTTTGAGTTACTTCATTACAATAAATTCCCAGAAGCACAACTCATAGGTAAAACAGTATGAACCATTTTTTTCCTTTGGTGGTAATGGCAATGGTTGTTAAATACCTGATTATTTCAGTTGGTTAGTTATTTGTCTCTATGTTTACATTTCTATTGAAATTGTATTTTTTACTTACAAACCTGAATGATTCTTATTGCTATCTGTTGGGTTTTTGTCTATGTGAATCAGACTCTTCTAATATAAAGAAATGCCATAAAGCAGCAGGTTTTAAGGAAGTCCCCATAAATACAGTAGGAACGTTTTACAGCTTTCTGTGGGGATTCTGCATACAGTGGAAAATCTGTTCTGCAGGGGCTTAGGGTATAATATTCCCCTCACTTAGCAGTTAAGAAAATGAAGCAACATAAAGAATAGTGTAAGGAAGTTAGAGCAATTTAAGAAATAACCAAATCTATTAAATACTCAGGAAGAAGCAAGTTAAACTAACAGTTTAAAACATGCTTCAAGCTAAAGACCCTATATACTCTTATTGTCTCAAAGCTTGGTTTTTTATTTTTACAGGGAATGGGTTGTTCTGTTCTCTTTCTTCTTTGCTGTAGAAATGTATAGATAAGAAACTTGTACCCAGCCTTAGTAGCCCTATTTTTTCAATAAATTACTTTTTGTCTTTAATATCATAGCTATCATTTAATAATATTCTATATGTATTTATATATACAGAGTATAAAATATAATTGCCAGCTCCAAGTTAAGTTATGTGATTGCTCACACATATTAAAATAAGTCAAAACAAAAATCTGGGGTTTTTTAAAAAATTCTTTATTAACATATAATGTATTATTTGTTTCGGGGGTATAGGTCTGTGATTCATCAGTCTTACACAATTCTCAGCGCTCACCATAGTACCTACCCTCCCCAGCGTCCATCTCCCAGCCACCCCATCCCTCCCACCCCCCTCCACTCCAGTAACTCTCAGTTTGTTTCCTGAGATTAAGAGTCTCTTATGGTTTGTCTCCCTCTCCAGTTTCGTCTTGTTTCATTTTTCCCTCCCTTCCCCTATGATCCTCTGTCTTGTTTCTTAAATTCCTCATATCAGTGAGATCTTATGATACTTGTCTTTCTCTGATTGACTTATTTCACTTAGCATAATACCTTCTAGTTCCATCCATGTTGCAAATGGCAAGATTTCATTTTTTGATAGCTGCATAATATTCCATTGTATATATATATATACCACATCTTCTTTATCCATTCATCTGTTGATAGACATCTAGGTTCTTTCCATAGTTTGGCTATTGTGGACATTGCTGCTATAAACATTGGGGTGCATGTGCCCCTTCGGATCACTACATTTGTATCTTTGGGGTAAATACCCAGTAGTGCAATTGCTGGGTTGTAGGGTAGCTCTATTTTCAACTTTTTGAGGAAACTCCATACTGTTTTCCAGAGTGGCTGCACCAGAATCTGGGTTTTGTTTTTTTTTTTTTTTTTAAGATTTTATTTATATGAGAGAGAGAGCATGAGCAGGGGCCGGGAGGGACAGAGGGAGAAGCAGACTCCCCACTGAGCAGGGAGCCCCACAGGCACAGGGCTCCATCCCAGGACCCTGAGATGATGACCTGAGCTGAAGGCAGATGCTTAACTGACTGAGCCACGAGGTGCCCCCAAAAGTCTGTTCTAATTTCATTCATTAAAGCAAGTGGACAAAGCTGCTTAATGATTATTTGGACTGTGGATGATTGGGTTTTACTTGAAAAAATGGTAGTTAAATTTTCATCTTTGGAACTCTGATTTTTTTAACATCATCATTTACTTGTCCTGAGAATTTCAATACACCAATTTTGATCCTTCTTAAAGGAAAGCAGTTTCTCACCTTTCGGTGGTGTGTTTATAGCCAGGTCACTGGAATATACACTCTCATATCTGATTGCATAAACATTACTTAAAATAGTACCAAGCTTATCATCATTCCACCCAAAGCAACTCCTTATTCTGTCTTGGTTACAAGCCCCACTCCCAAACACACACACTCTTTCCTTGATACTAATAGAGTCATTCTTGACACTATTCTTCTTTATCTCCCAGCAGCTAGTTAATCTCCAGGTCACAGACACAGTTTTTGTCACAGTGGCTCCCCTCTGCTCTGCCTTTCTGTTTGCCGTCGCCACCACCTTAGTCCTGGGAATCTTTACTCCTAGACCACTGCAACAGACTTCTCATTGGTCTCCCTTCCACCAGTTCTTCCCCACTTCATTTTATCTTGCACATTATTAAACTGTTCACACTTAAGATCATTTGAAATCTGACCATTACCCAGCTGCCAGCTTCATAATGAAATGTATAAATTGCCCCACCTCCTTTCCCCCTAACCTGAGCCCAAACTCACCTCCCTCTCAAGCCTTCCTATTTGCTCAAACTAGCATTAATTGGCTACGTTTGCATACAATAGATGCTAATCAAGTAGGCTACATTGTATTATCATTTATATTATTATCATTGATAATACCAATGTATTATTCTTACATTGTTAATCTGCCTGCCTCAGGAGCATATAAACCCTGTTATGGCCAGGATTAAGTCTTAAATCTCTCAG
Source organism: Zalophus californianus (assembly GCF_009762305.2). Classification (NCBI taxonomy): domain Eukaryota; kingdom Metazoa; phylum Chordata; class Mammalia; order Carnivora; family Otariidae; genus Zalophus; species Zalophus californianus. Next base: position 134,849,672 of record NC_045597.1, on the reverse strand, counting down.
TATCCCCCACTGTCTTAGTAGACAGTAATAGACTACTGTTGAAGAGGATGGACTTTGAAGTGAGACAAACCTGGGTTTGAATTCTGGTTCTGTCACTTAAGGGCTATATGACCTTGAGTAGGTTCCTAAATTTCTGTTTCCTCTTATGCAAAATGAGCATGATTATAAGCCCCTCATAGGGTTTTTGAAAGGATTAAACAAGACATATATGTGGGGTGCCTGGGTAGCTCAGTCATTAAGCATCTGCCTTCGGCTCAGATCATGATCCCAGGGTCCTGGGATCTAGCCCCGCATCAGGCTCTCTGCTCTGTGGGAAGACTGCTTCTCCCTCTCCTGCTCCCCCTGCTTGTGTTCCCTCTCTGGCTGTCTCTTTCTCTGTCAAATAAATAAAATTTTAAAAGAAAAAAAAAGACATATATGTATGTAATATGGTTGGCACAATGCCTAACAACATAATAAATAATAATAGTAATTATCTTTATAATTATGATTATGCTAAATGCTCAATTAATGTTTATCAGCTACCATTATCATACATGTCAAGAATCTGATATTTCACCCTTTTTTCAACAGTGAGATAGCTACAAATATAATAATGTGAGAGATTTTTCTTACAGTTATCAATAGGCTACATGGAGCTTGAATTTTGGATATGTGGCCTCTTTGTTGTTTAGAAAAATGGTTTATTCCAGGAAATTACATCACTCATTTATAACCTTAGCTCTTGCAAAAAAGGAAATACAAATTTTGTAAAAACAAACCCAAGAAACCCCCACCTTTTTTGTATAAAGATGTTGCTTCTATTCCATGAAGACATTTTAGCAACAGAAAATAGTATCTTCTCACATAGGAAGTATAAATTCTGAAACTGAAAATACTTACAGTATTTTCAGATCTTGGAAAGTTGACTCTCTTATATACTATATCAACTAGTCTATCATTTAAATGTTAAAGAATCCATTTACAGAAAGTAAGGCAACCAATAAGAAAAATCTAAAGTTACTTAAAAGACTGAGGGTACCAAAAAACAAATAATCCATTCAAGAAATGGACAGAAGACATGAGCAGACACTTCTCCAAAGGAGACATACAAATGGCTAACAGACACATGAAAAAATATTCAACATCACTTGCCATCAGGGAAATACAAATCAAAACCACAATGAGATACCACCTTACACCAGTTAGAATGGCAAAAATTAACAAGACAGGAAACAAGTTTTGGCGACAATGTGAAGAAAGGGGAACCTCTTACACTCTTGGTGGGAATGCAAGCTGGTACAGCCACTGTGGAAAACAGTATGGAGGTTCCTGAAGACGTTAAAAATAGAGCTACCCTACGATCCAGCAATTGCACTACTGGGTATTTACCCCAAAGATACAGATGTAGTGAAAAGAAGGGGCACATGCACCCCAATGTTCATAGCAGCAATGTCTGCAATAGCCAAACTGTGGAAGGAGCCGAGATGTCCTTCAACAGATGAATGGATAAAGAAGATGCGGTTCATATATGCAATGGAATATTACTCAGCCATCAGAAAGGATGAATACCCACCATTTGCATCAACATGGATGGAACTGGAGGGGATTATATTAAGTGAAATAAGTCAAGAAGAGGAAGACAATTATCATATGGTTTCACTCATATGTGAAACATAAGGAATAGCGTGGAGGGGAAGAGAGGTAAAATTGAATGGGAAGAAATCAGAGAGGGAGACAAACCATGAGAGACTCTGGACTCTGGGAAACAAATCGAGGGTTACAGAAGGGTGGGGAGTGGGGGGAGGAGGTAACTGGGTGATGGGTATTAAGGAGGGTACATGTGGTGATGAGCACTGGGTGTTATATGCAACTAATGAATCGTTGAACACTACATCAAAAACTAATGATGTACTATATGTTGGCTAACTGAACATAAAAAAAAATGAGGGTAAGTACAAAATATTTTAAAACTTACATCTCTTTGATAGTGAAGTATTAGAATATAAGTATTATAAAAGGATATTAAAAAGCTATTAAAGAGTGCCATATTCATAAATGAACAAGAAGGCAAATAAACTTAGCCTTAGAGTAAAATACAGCAAACCGTACTAGCACCCAAATAATCACGCACCATAGTGCTCCTGGGACATGACTTCAACAGTCATTTCCAAAAGGTGGTTGGGGCTTGCCACACAGATACATTTTAACAGAAGAACTGTAGGAGTTCTAGGGTTGTACCTGCACTATCAGAAGAAGCAGCTGACACAAAATATATTCATTCAACATGGAATTAGTTTGTATCTTTGCCTTTGATTATTCTAGAAAGAAAGATGTATCCCTTGTCACCCTTTTGCTGCCTTCGATTATGAAGCAGGTTTTACAGCCTTTTCATTTTTTGATAGGGATCACATGCAATGGTCTGAAGAAGAAGCAGCAGCAGCCAGAAAAAAAGTAGAGGAAAACTCGGCTGTGCGAGTCCTTCTAGAAGAACAAGGTAGGCAACTACACTCTAGCTCCTGGAGCCTGGTTTTTCTGTTTGGCCTTCCGCTGATTCAGGTCACACGTTCTCCTCCTAATTGTGTCATTACTTTGGAAAGTTCTTCACTTCGACCTCTGCCAATCCATTTGGGAGAATTCCATTGTTCTAGTGTAGTGGGACCAAAGTTAGTAAAATAAATTATGGATTGACTCTTTAGTTGCTTTTTTGGTAATCATGGTATTACCTTTTTCTGGGAGATACACACAAAGAGATTTTAAAATTTCCCTCTTGCTATACATCTTTTAGTCTGCTGTTGTGCATTGTACTGGCCAGGAGCGTTTAACAAATTCAGAAACTTGGAGCAAAAATGGTATAGTCATATCAAAGTGTTGTGGCCTTTTAGGATAAACATCAAGTTTCATAGGATTCAAGGTACTTTTCTTGGAAGCCTTTTGATATTCCGAGTTTGAGGTGAGACCTTGCTAATCTTCAAATCTGGCTTCTAAAAAAATTGGCTAATGCTATTATCACAAAAACAGAAAATAACAAGCGTTGGTGAAGATGTGGAGAAATGAACCATTAGGCACTGTGGAATTGGTAAAATTGTAAAATGGTGCAACCTCTATGGAAAATAGTATGGAAGTGCCTCAGAAAATTAAAAATGGAACTACCATATGATCTAGCAATCCCACCTCTAGATAGAGAGCCAAAAGAATTGAAAACAGGGTCTTGAAGATATATTCACACACCCATGTTCGTAACAACTCTAGTCACAGTAGGCAAAAGGTAGAAGCAACCCAGATGTCCATTGACAGGTAAATGGATAAACAAAATTTGGCATATACGCAGAATGGAGTATTAGCCTTGAAGAAGAAGAAAATCCTGTCACATTCTACAACATGGATGAACCTTGAAGATATTATGCTAAATGAAATAAGCCTATCACAAAGAAGGCAAATACTATACGATTCCACTTATATAAGGTATCTAAAGTAGTCAAATTCATAGAAACAGAAAGTAGAATGATGGTTACCAGGGCTGGGGGAGGAGGAAACACAGAGTTGTTTAACAGATACAGAATTTCAGATTTGCAAGATGAAAAAGTTCTGGACATCTGTTTCACAACAAAGTGAATATACTTTACTGGACTGAACACTAAAAAATGGTTAAGATGGCAAATTTTCTGTTATGTGTTTTTTACCACATTTTTTTTTAAAGCACACTAAAAAAAATCTGGTCTGTGTCCTCACTGCCATAGCTAGGAACCCATATACACTTTGACCAACACATGCATTCTCAAGATAAGCTTTTCTTCCTTGTTTTTCTTAAAATGATTAAAACAGCTTGGTTCTTCTTTCTTTAAAAAAAAAAAAAAAGTTTATTGAAGTACCAGACACACAGAGAAATTTTCACAACTCCTATATGAATTGTCACAAAACTCAATGAATTTTCCCAACATCCACATCAAGAAACAGAATATTACCATTAATCCAGAAACTTCCTCATTTTCTGTCCCAACAACAGTACTTCCCCCAACCCCTGTGACCCCACAAAGAGCAACTATTATTCTGGCTGCTTCTTTTTTTTTTTTTTAATAATATATTCTGGCTTCTAATACCCTAAGTTACTTTTACAGAACCGCTTGGTTCTGGTCATCATGATTTCTCGATCATTCTTGTAGCAGTGTCAGTGGGGTACCCACTAGATAGAGCGAGTGTCCGAAAACTATGGCCAGGAGCCAAATCCAGCCAGCTGCCTGTTTTTATAAATAAAGTTTCATTGGAACACAGACATACTCATTTGTTTACGTATTGTCTGTGGCTGCTTTTGAGCTCTATCTATGCAGTTGAGTAGTGATTAACAGAGACTGTACATAGCCCACAAAGACTACTTACTGTCTGGCCCTTTACAGAAAAGTTTGCCAACCCCTGTGATAGAATTTTGTTTCCAGATTGAGCCTATGTTCTGAAACTCCCCTGGGAAAGATGTTTGAATTCCTCTGTGCAAGCCAAGCATTAGCGAAGATACTAATCTCACTGATAGTTAACTGTTATTCTAGTGACTTCCAGTCTACAGTTGTGGCTAAGGTTTGCAAGCACAGGTAGCTGTGGACACTGAGCTAATGAGACAGCTCTTAGGCAGCGAAGGGGGCACTTCTGCCCTGTCTTGTCCTCGGCCACCATCGATGACTTACTTTATCCTCTGGCCTTGTTTGCTCTTCATCCTTAACTTATCCTAAGCATGAATGTGTCCTGGAGGGTGGACAGGAAAGAAGAGCACCTTGATCCACTCCAATGGAACCATTCTATTTTTAGGAGCTCCAGCCGTGCAGTTCCAGAGTGGGATATGGCCAGGGAGTGTTGGCGTTGGATTGGTGGGTGCACGCCCGTGGCAGTTCTTCTTACCAGTCAGCCAACATTGCATTCCTTTGCAGGAACTTTGTCACGCTGCTGCTGAGGAAGTGTAACGTTGCTTCTTTGCCAGAAGCTGCACAGGCATACTTTCCACATTACTCAAGCTTCTGCCAATGGCCACCTGGTTGGGACAGTGCATCAAACCTAAACAGAACTAAAAGTTATCAGTCATCTTAATTCATTTCCAGGAAGTTAAAAATTATCTACAGTATATTTCCTGATACGAAAAACCAAGGATTTTTTTCATGCTCTCTTAAATATTTGTTTAGGACATAAATAGATGAGCAGTGCTGATAGTGTTCCCTTAAAGTGCTCTGTACGAGGCTGCCTATTTTGGCCTATTTATGTTAACAATGAACTTGAGTGAGGCTAATGAGAAGGTTATTTTTGGGCCTTGGAAACCGCAGTAAAGGAAAATGACAGTTCCCACAGAACCATAGTGCGACTGAAATAGAAAGGTGGTGACTGGCCTCTCTCTATACAAGCAGGGAAAGCAGGCTGGAGAGGACTGATGATACTGCTTTGAAGCATTTGGTTTGCTTATTAGCATGTCCAGTCACTTTCTAAGCAAGTTTTCTGGCTGCTGTAGAGACACTGAACTAAAGATTCCATTTTAAAATGGCTCAGACTGATGGAGGTTTCTGCTGGGTCCCCAACCTGGCCCTGGAGCACGACTCGGTGCAGTGGACTTCACACACGTCAGGGAACCAGCCCAAGGAGAGGACCCCACCATGCGGGTGACAGTGACCACGTGTAAGCGAGGGTGCAGAGTGCAGCAACTGAGGCTTCTGTGAGGTTGGCAAAGAAAGGGAACTTTTGTGCTGAGGAACTGTATTGAGAGTAAATACCTTCCCAGCCACCTGCCGGGCTCCGCCAGGGATCAGAGACCTGCTGGGCTGCAGAAGCCCTGGGCGAGGCTTCCTGTTTGATATTTAGCGTCTCTGATGAATACAGGTCAAGGTGAATGGATCCGGTTAAAAGCTTGACTCGCAAACTTCCTGAAAACCCAAAGTAGGCTCTGACCCGTTTCTTATTCTGTGCCTCTGGTAGTTAACCACCATCTCTTCTTATCCAGGAGAGTCCTAAGTCTTTGAAAGAACGCGTTTTCTCCCATCACAGAACATTCCATTTGCAGACATTATACAGCACAAACACTGTCTGTTGATCTTATCTCACGAATTTTAATGCCACTGGGAGGAAACGGTGGTTGTTCTGCCATGCTGGCCTCCTCTAGCACACTTCTTTTGGTCTCTGCATGTGTCACTCTCTCCTGTCACTCCCATTTCTCATTTCACACCTATTGTCTCAGATGTTGTGAGAACTGAAGTCAGGAAACACCCTCACAGTTCTGAAAATAAGAGCTTAAGCATCACCAATAGTACAGTCTTTTGCTGTGAGATGGTTGACATTTCATTTCTGTGATTAAAATGTATAACATCCAAGTTCTCGTTAGCAATTTTTCTTTCACTTAGATGCCCAGATTAATCATTTTAATTCCACATTTCCTTTTGGTAATTTCTTTTAAATTTTATGATAGCTCATATTTCTTTTAAAAGCGGGTTAATTCAGAGAAATAAGGAAAATACATTTGGCAGTTTTTGAGTTAACATGATTATATTTTATTATTTCCCGAAAACATCTCCAATGTGTTATATCTCAGCTGGTTATTTAGAAAATGTAATGGGTTCTTAAAACTTAATAACAAAAGCAGCTGCTATTTTTACTTTAAAATATTCTTGCAAGGGCGCCTGGGTGGCTCAGTTGGTTAAGCGACTGCCTTCGGCTCAGGTCATGATCCTGGAGTCCCGGGATCAAGTCCCACATCAGGCTCCCTGCTCAGCGGGGAGTCTGCTTCTCCCTCTGACTCTGCTCCCTCTCATGCTCTCTGTCTCTCATTCTCTCTCTCTCTAATAAATAAATAAAATCTTTAAAAAAAATTATTCTTGCAAATAATTACCTATCTAGGGTGAGTTATCTATGTCCAGCAAAATGGTAAAAAAATTCCACTATACCTTACCTTGTGAATTCCTTTACCACTTAAAAGTGTCCTATGTAAAAAAAATAAATAAATAAAGTAGTTGAAAGTTTTGTATGCTAATAAATTTAGAGTACTTGTTTTAAGTCAGCTTTGGTTATTTAAAATTTCCTGCATTACTGTTAGAAGTATACTTTTCACAGGGCACCTAGCTAGCTCAGTAGAGCATGCGACTCATGATCTCGGGGTTGTAAGTTCGAGCCCCATGTTGGGTGTAGAGATTACTTAAAAATAAAATCTTAAAATTATATACATACACACACACACACACACACACACACACACACTTTTCATAAGAGTTTTCTTTTTTTAAGGTTTTAATTATTTACTATAGAGAGAGATTGAGAACATGTGCATACACAAGAGTGGGGAGGGTGGGGAAAGAATGTCAAACAGACTACACACTAAGCCTGAGGCTGGGGCGCAGCAGGGGGCTCGATCTCGCGACCCTGAGATCATGACCCAAACCAGAACCAAGAGTTGGATGGTTAACCAGCTGAGCCACCCAGGTGCCCCCAGAGTTTTTTCTTAGGTACAATGAACTTTTATCAGTGATATGTGGAAATTTCCAACTTTGAGAGCTCTGTGTTTGCATATTTGATGTGCAAAAATAACTCTAAATCGCTTTTTGTTACATTGTAACAGGATAATTTTTCATAATTAATATTAATCATATCGTATATGGCAGATACATAAATGGTTTAATTCAGTTTCTTAGTTGTGATATTCAATGTGATTCAGGGTGAATTCTGAATATTTAAGTATAGTTAGTGTATCACATTCCCTCTTCCCCTCAGCAGTATTGAATTTAATAAGTGAATAATTGAGAATTTGCTTCATCTTTCTGTGGTTAAACACGTCACTACATCCCTTTTACTGCCATTGGCATAGACCAATTAATCTACAGCCTAGGAAAATGAAAGGAAAAAACTGCTTCTCCAAGAAAAATTGATCATTAATATACCTGTTTAGAAAGTCAGTTGGTAAAAAAAAAAAAAAAAGTTGGTTGGGGGTGCCTGGCTGGCTCAGTCGGGTAGAGCACGTGACTCTTGATCACAGAGTCATGAATTTGAGCCCCATGTTGGGGGTAGAGTTTCCTTTAAAACAAGCAAATAAGTAAATAAATCAATAGAAAATCATTTTTTCAAGATTAACAAAGGGCAGATTTCTCCATGCTATATTTAATTTTATTGGCCTGAACTTGAGATGAGTTAACACAGGTTGAAACTAAGTTTTTCTCTTTTTTTTTTTTTGCTTTGTGTTAAAGATTTTATTTATTTATTTCACAGTGAGAGACAACGAGAGAGGGAACACAAGCAGGGGAAGTGGGAGAGGGAGAAGCAGGCTTCCCGCCGAGCAAGGAGCCCGATGCGAGGCTCGATCCCAGGACCCTGGGATCATGACCTGAGCTGAAGGCAGACACTTAACAACTGAGCCACCCAGGTGCCCCAAAACTAAATTTTTCACTCATGGTCAGGAAAATAGCTTTTCCACTTCCCCTTATCACAAATACCTTTAAAGTTCAGGAAATTAACTCATATGCTCAAGGTGTTTACCTTGTCTCATAACCATAATTGTGAGTTTGATTGAGCTTCTGTGGTGTCTCAGAAGCTGTCACACCTTACTGGGAACTATGAGTTGCCAGCACTGATTGAGATAACTGCTGAAAGCACAACTTAAAAAGCAAAGAACAAAAAAGTTCCAGCCCATTAGCCTTCACCCCAACCTATGCGGGGTGCCGTTTCTGTTTTGTTTCTATCCCTCAAACCAATCTATTCTCACAGAGCATTTTATGTTTCCATTGCTCATCATAATTTCATCATATAATCTTGTATAGTTTATATTTTATATAAATTAAATGGTATTTAGTTAATTCTGCATTTCTGATCTGTTTTTATGAAGGTTCCCTCCAATCAGCATTATTTTTACAGTTTAATCATACTGATTATGTCATACTGGGGTTTTAATTTCAATTTGATGCTTCATAATGAGAGGAAACTACAAAATCAGAAAAACAGGTTATTTTCAGAGATGTTTTGAAGGGGTTTAATATTGATTTTGTGTTAGGTTGGCAATGTAGTGTAATGGTTTAGAGCATGAGCTTTATTTATTTATTTATTTATTTATTTGAAGTTTATTTTTTTTAGTAATCTCTACACCCAGTGTGGGGTTCGAACTCAAAACCCAGAGATCGAGAGTCACATGCTTTTCTGATTGAGCCAGCCAGGCACCCCAAGAACATGAGCTTTAAAATCCAATAGACGTGGTCCAGGTCTTGGCTCAAGCTAGGTGACCTTGGATAATTGTCTGTCTCCTCTGACCTTGAATTTCTTTGTCTGTAAATTGGAATAATGATATGTCTGAGAGGTATTATTAGGATTATATGGGAAAAACATCCAAGTAAAGCATTTGACATGGTATCTGACACATAATAAACACTCAATATATGTTATGGTTGTTATTGGTATAATGATTTATGTTTGTTTGTTTGTTTGTTTGTTTCTCCTAATTCCTGGAGAGTGGGAAATACCTGGAATAGTCTGGGAAGTACACATTAGCAGCCCTTAACTATGGTCTTCTCATAGTAATCAAATCCTTTTTAAAGACTGCATCATCTAAGGTTGAATTTAGATGCTTGATATATTTGGAATCTGAACCAGACTCCAGTCACCTTGCTGCACGTTCACCTTCTTTACAAGCTGTAGAAATTAAAACAGTAGTAGTACAGGCTCCTATTTAAGATAGCAATCCAATCCAAGATTTTGTAGTTTGTAGAACTGACACTGTTTAATGTTCTCCATAAATTCATGGGGTTCAATAAGAAAATACATAGACTTCGAACATAGAGATTCCCTAATTCAACCCCTTATCAAACGAGGAAACTCCATAGGCAGGTTGAATGAAGCATTCAACTAAGATTCTGTTTTTGTGTGATAAAACTTTACAAAAGAACGAACTACCTAATAATCATTACATTGTTACTGTCACTCTAAATTTTCATCTGATTATTATAAATCAATATAAAATAAATTTTAGAGTTGCAGTCAGTATATATCAGGTCTGTGTGAATGTTTTCTGTTACTATCATTGTCCTTTAAATTTTCATTGCTGTGGGGCGCCTGGGCGGCTCAGACGGTAAAGCGTCCGTCTGCCTTCAGCTCAGGTCATGATCCCAGAGTGCTAGGATCGAGGCCCACATTGGGCTCTCTGCTCAGCAGAGAGTCTGCTTCTCCCTCTCCCTCTGCCCCTGCTCCTGCTCTCTCTTACACACTCTCTCTAACAAATAAATAAAATATTTAAAAAAATTTTTTAATTGCTACGGAAGATTACTCTCTTTTGACTTGCGTGGCTTGCTTGCTCATTTGTATGTTGTTGAGTATTTATTTCCCACTTCTTCCTATTTTAAATAGCACTGCTATGAACATCTTTTATTTCAAGTTGCAGTCCTGCTATTTACGCCCTTCCCCCCGGTTAATTCCTAGGGGAATATTTCCACAAATTAATTGAGGTGTCATACTATATTCTAGTTACTGATAGGTTCAAACTCACTTCACAGTAGCTTGGTATTGAAAACTCAGATACTAGAGATTTGACTAAATGTAGTTCTTCTTAGGTGGTTGCTTTTTATTAAACAGAAAGATTTTTTACCAGCATAGAGTGAGTTACAAAGAGAGCTTTTAAGGTAAAAGGAAAAAGGTGTGAGAAGACCCTGGGGAAATTTGATAGTTTCCTAATTCCTCCTGAATCTGATTTCAGAATGTTGTTTTATTTTCTCACACAGTATAGCAGGTACACTCCAGTTCTTAAAAGTAGAGATAGAACTATTCTAAAGATAATATATAACATTTTTAGATTAACCATAAATGGGCTTCCTTCCATTAGCACAGATGTAAGCATGTTTTGGACTTCAGCTGCACATAATTCTTTTGTTACAGAGATGTACTTTCATTTCTCAGACCTTAAATACAGATGGGAGTTTCTGTCTTTATAGCAGTGCTGCTGCCAGATACGATTCAGACTTGATGGGAAGGAAGTCTTATGGCCAGATGGGTGGAGATCCAGGTACAAGGCCATAAAGATAAAAATGGGGAAAAAAAGGAAAACTATACAAGGTTCTGTAACAAAGATGAACCTGACTACAAGCAACTGCTTATTCTGAGGGTTGGGGCTTCTTTAAAATTATGAAAGAAATGAGTCCATTGTTTTTATTTGTAATTTAGTTTTTTGGGGGATAGTCATTTCATACAGATCAAAATTCAAATAATTCTTTTACAAACCCTGGCCCCCAGCCACCCAGTTTCCCTTCCCTAGAGGCAGCCAGTATTATGAATTATGTGATTTCCTTCCAGAAGTATTCTGTATATATACAAGTAAATATGTGTGTACATGCATTATGTTTCTGTGTATGCACACATGTTCTTTATCTTCTTTTTTTTCCTAGCAAATGACTGTCATAGACATACTGTTCTACACTTTGCTTTTCCACCCAACATTAAATCTTGAAATTATATCAATAGAAGGTCTTTTTTCTTTTTTGAAAGCACTTTAAAAATGTCATGTGTCTATATTGGGTGAGAGTAATTCTTAACCCAGGGATTAGGCCTGGTGTGTAGTAGTGTCCAAGAAATGTTTGCTGAGTAAAGGAGTGAGTGAATTAATTATTTTATTAATTTAAGGTACAAATAAAAAGAGGCAGAAAGCTAAGAATTGTCTGAAGTTCTGAGACTGTTGACCTAACCCTGACCCTGGGACAGAGGGAAATCTAAGGGATAACATCATAAAATGCAAATTTCTTTTAAAAAGGCATATCTCTTTAAGGCTTCATACTAGGAGATGTCAGTAGGAGGAAGAGATTCCTCTGGAGGTGGCTGAAGAATGGGACTACCCCTAGATTCTGGGAGCCCTGGCCTCTCGTGACAGGGCTCCAGGACCTGGAACAAGTGGGTTCATATCTCTGTGCTGTTCTTTGTTCAAATGCAAAACAAGGGAGTTGGAGTGGATTATTTCAATGGGCTGTTCTGGCTCTAAGATTATGTCATTTATAATTCTGCAGTTTCCTGTCTGATTACCAATTTGCTCAAGATATTCGTCATGTTGAAACCGCATTTATAGCGAAATAAAAAAATGAGATGTCCTTTCTTTAAGATAATAAAGAGCCCTACAGGTTATTGGTGAAAATGTGATTATTAAGAATTCCAAGATTTAGACTATAGAAAGTAGTTTGCATTGATTATATTCCTCACAAAAATTTATTGGCCAAACTATAAGGCAGAAGCAGATTTATGGGAATAGGATCTAATACCCCACACATTAACACATTTTGGGAGAATCAATACTCTGTAGTTTTAACCTGTAAGAGGCAAAAAAAGTCAGATAACTCATATTAAAATTATTCAATAGTAAATGTAATTGTTATAAATGATGTCTGTAATATATTTAACAGCATTTATCAAATATATTTCGTTATTAAAATAGTAACTAATAGTAAACATAATTCATAGTAAAATAAATCTTTTTTTCCTCTTTTTTTTAGTTAAGTATGAGAATGAAGCTAGTAAATATTGGAACACATTTTATAAGATTCATAAGAATAAGTTTTTCAAGGATCGTAATTGGCTCTTGAGGGAATTTCCTGAAATTATTCCAGTTGATCAAAAAACTGAACAGAAGTTGCAAGAATTATCATGGGATCCTGCAAAAACTAGTGCTGCCGATGGTTTCTCAAGAACACGCTGCCCTCCTGTGCCTGAAGAAAAAAATCATAATCAGAAAAGGTGTGGCTCATCAGACAGGCAAAGCCAAGCAGGATCACAGTTTTCCAGCCTAGACTCTGAAGAACACAGAAAAGGACCTCTGAAAACAGAATTGTTTCCCGGGAGCAACGCCACTTTCAGAATCCTAGAGGTCCTGTCCGGCTGGGGCAAAGATGGGGAGGGTGGGCAAATAACTTTGAAATGTACATTCCATATGACTTTATGAAAATGATCAAATCTAACTAAATAAGTGTTCCGTATACTTCTGTGCATAAAAAAATATTTGAGGGACTCATGTCTATCATCAGGTTCTAAGTTTGGGTTTTAATTTTTTTTTAATTTGTTTTCATATCTAACTTAAAGGCAGTTTTAAAGATTTTATTTATTTATTTGACAGAGACACAGCGAGAGAGGGAACACAGCAGGGGGAGTGGGAGAGGAAGAAGCAGGCTTCCCGCTAAGCAGGGAGCCCGATGCAGGGCTCCATCCCAGGACCCTGGGATCATGACCTGAGCCGAAGGCAGATGCTTAATGCACTGAGCCACCCAGGCGCCCCTTGAAGGCCGTTTTAAATACCAAAGTTTTGGCCTTAATTTCTATCTCTTTCTATTATTAACCCTTTTTAAGTGAAATAGAAATAAATGAGATATATAATTAGCTGCAATCCAGTATAGACTTTGACTTTCTATTTTTAAAAATAAATCTCTTCCTCCTGGTTATAAAGGTAATATATATTGATTAGAGAGTTTGCTAAGGAGTAGATAAGAGAAAATTATCTACCACATACAAGGGAGTTAACCACGCTTAACATTTTACTGACTTTTCCCCTTTTGTTTATACTGTTTTATGCAGTTGAGCTACACTGTACCTGTATTTTGGGGTTTTGCTTTGTTTCTATTTTAACAGCATTTATATTATATTATATTATATTATATTTATTATATTATAACAAACAACATAAGCAGTTTTTTCTATCTTAAAAATTCTCTATAAGTATTTTCATGGTTGCAAAATATTTTTCTATAGAAAGTACTTTAATTCTGCTTATCTATCTTTACAATACTAGTCTTTTAAATTGTTTTCAGGTTTTCTACAGAAAATATCTTTGGGTATAGACCTTTCTGTGTTTTCTTTTATTATCTTGGGTTAGATTTACCGGCTCATAATTTATTTTAAAATTTAATGCCTTTAAAATATATTGCCAAATCACTCTCTAAGAAATTTTATTAATACCAATTCATGGCAATATATGTCTGTTTCATCATACCCTCATTGGTTAGAATATTCCTATTTTAGGGGCATCTGGGTGGCTCAGTTGGTTAAGTCTCTGCTTTCAGCTCAGGTCATGATCCCAGGGTCCTGGGATTGAGTCCCCGGTTGGGCTCCCTGCTCAGCAGGGAGTCTGCTTCTCCCTATCCCTCTGCCCCTCCCCCCTGCTCTTGCTGTCACCCTCCCTCTCTCTCAAATAAATAAATAAAATCTTTAAAAAATATATTCTTTTTTAAGTGCTTTCCTCCTTGACAGATGAAAATTATACCTCGTTTTAATTTGCATTTCTTTGATTGTTAACTAGGTCACATAGTTCTTCAAATGTTTAGAAGCTATTTGCACTTCTTTTATACTCTGTTTCCTTTGCTATTTATCTGTTATTTTTTTTAACTACTCTACCCTTTTACCAAATTTATTGCCAATTTTTTTTACATTGTGTTGGTCACCTTTTAATTTCGTTTGAATTTTGGTGTGTAAAAATTTTAAATGTTTCCATAGTTAAATTTGTCAGTATTATTCTTGTGACTTATTCCATTGCTTTTGAGTTTAGAAAACCCTCCGACACCTAAGGGGCACCTGGGGGGCTGTCGGTTAAGCATCTGTTTCGGCTCAGGTCATGATCCCAGGGTCCTGGATTGAACCCCATGTCCTTGCTCAGCAAGGAGCCTGTTTCTCCCTCTCCCCCTCCCCCGTTTGTGCTCTCTCTCGCTCTCTCTGTCAAATAAGTAAATAAAATCTTTAAAAAAAAAAAAGAAAACCCCCCAACGCCTACAGATCCTGTACATTTTTTCTAGTTTTTTTTAAATAAAAAAATCTAACATTGGTGAGGAAAATTTAACCTTCTTTTCATGATGCTTGTTTATTCTTTTGATTTTTTAGGTTGGCTGTGGTGCTGGAAATAGTGTTTTTCCAATTTTGAATACTTTACGGTGAGTTTTAGTTTTATCTTGCAAAATTTTACATATGTATGGGGCATTAAGAAATTCTGGAAAAATGTCACGTATATGCCAGTAGTATTCTTGTTCGCGTATAAACAATGACTTAAACAAATTTCAAAAGAATTGTCTTAGTCTTAGTGTCTAATTTTATGTGAACTAGGAATTACTCTGAAAAGAGTGTTTCACAGCCATGGGTTGAAGTAATTTTTTAAGCTTGTGTGTGCATGGATGAGAGAATAAGAAAAGAGCAAGAGACTTGACCCTTCCACTCAGCTGCAAATTGCTAAACAAATCTATTTGTTCCCCCAGGTATGGAGGTGCCATTTTACACTCAGAGAATTGAATTTAAAGCTTATACTTTAACCCACATTTTATTTTGTCATCACTTCTGGAACCACACCCAGTGTAAGGCCTTCCTTTGTCAAATGATTGTCTCCAGACTTGAAATTGTTTAGAGGTAACAGCAACTAACCCAAAGACAAAGAAGCAGACATAGATGATAGGGACGGAGGTGTTCTCCTGATGCACCCTTCCTGTTCACCACCTCACATATATGTTGTAGTATCTCCGTGATGAGGACAACACTCCTCACAAAGTTTTTTCTAGCACCTTTTACCAATGGCTGGTCTTTTTTTTTTTTTTTTAAGTTTACACAATAGCTTTCACATTATTTTTCCATTATAAAATTGACATGAGCGCATTGCAGAACATTTCCATTAGAGGAGAGGGGGGTGAGAATCACCCATCATCCCCATCATCCTAACATAGCTGCTGTCAGCGCATTTGTTATAATTCCTTTCAGTCTTTTCTCTGTATGTATTTTAAATTTTAATGATGCTATTTTTTTAGCTTTTCCTTGTGAAAATGTAAAAGCATTCAGAAAAGTAAAGAGTAATACAGTGAATTCCCATATACCCACCACCTCAATTTAACAGTTAACACAATGCCAACATCATGACACTTTATTTTTAAATACTTATGATGTAGCTCCAAAAAAATCAGTACATTCTTTATTACTAGTCTAAGCCTAACATAATAAATAGTAATTCCCTAATACCATTAGATTACCAGTTAAAGAGGCCAAGCAGAAGTGATGGTCGCAAATTTGCAGTTCTGAATGACCTTTCTCTTTTTGTATTTATTTTCTTTGTTTTCCCTTTTCCCCATTTCTGGGCCAATATTTCCTGCTCTTTTACACCACATACCCAGTTTCCTTCAACCCAGTAACCTCTGAGCTTACAATACACATAAATTTACTACTGTGGCAATTGATAATGTTACCTTATGATCCATCTCAAGGTATTATTTAACATATCATTTCTTTAAGTCTTGTCTCTCCAACCACTGCATATGTTCCTTGAAGTAAAAAGCATATTTTACCCGAATCTGATTCTCCAGGTAGCCTAACAGTGTAATACAGATACTTAGAGCACAATACATAGTGACTAATATCTCTGAATTCCCACTTGTTAGTTCTATTTTTCCCTCTTTACTTCTCCCTCCAACGAATAATTGCATGCACTTACTTCCTCACTCCCTGATACTTCTCGGCTGTTTTTTGTTTTGTTTTTTTTTAATCATTGTAGCTTGATAACCTAAGATAATTAATTCATCTTTAAAAGGCAACCAGTGATTAGCCTTCCAAAGGGAGAATTAGACTTTTTTCCCACCTAAGAAATTATGTTGTATTACTTTTGGAGAGTATAAGATTAATGTCTTACATTTTCTGAATATTTTACCAGAATTAGACCTCTGGAATTGAGAGGTCATATCATTCTCCAAGGATCATTTAATGCTTAAACCCCCTGCCAAGAGAGTGCTTTGTGGTATGGTGGTAGTAGTGATATTTACATCTGCTTGCTGGGAGAAGGGCCAGGGCAGTCAGCTGATTTTACAGAAAAGTTCTGGAAAGTCATTGGGTGGTCACAAGACTTCAACTTGGGCTGCTGTTGTAGTGGGAATTCAATCTCAGAGGTCATGCTGCCATCCTCAGAGGACACGTGGCAGATGGCACAGGCTTTCCTTTAGCTGCTAGACTGTTCCATATCTTGTGGGTGTTCAGTAACCACTGCCCAAAGGTTGACTGCATACCTTTTATAATGAGCTAGATGTGCCAGTGTCCAGAAAAGCATTTTGAGTTATATGGAAGTTTTTTGTTTTTTGTTTTTTTTTATTTACTTGAGAGAGAGAATGAGATAGAGGATGAGAGGGGGGAGGGTCGCGGGACTCGATCCTGGGACTCCAGGATCATGACCTGAGCTGACGGCAGCCGCTTAACCAACTGAGCCACCCAGGCACCCTATATGGAAGTTTTTAATAGAATCATGGTAAGTTCTTAAGTTTTTAATTTCCTAGAAGGCAGAGGCAGATCTTCCTATAATAATAATAATAATAATAATATCAATAGCAACAACAATTATAATAATGACTAACATTTATTAGGTGTTTACTCTGAGTTAGGCACCTTTCTGGAAACTTATATGAATCCCTTCAATCTTCACAATGACCTTAAATGCCATATTTATCTCTGCTTTATAGATGAGTTACAGAGAAATTAAGTAACTATTCCAAGATCATATAACTGAGTGGTAAAGCCAGGATTCAAACCATAGGCAGTTTGGTTCCAGAGCCCTTGCCCTTAGCCGTCATATCACATAGGGCTATATGCATCTGAGTGCTTCCTGAGAAAATTTCAAACACATGTGACCACCCAGCAAGTTAGGGGTCACAAATATATGGATTTCGTAGGAAACAGTAGGGCTATAGGCTGCAATAAAGCACTGTTTTTTATATGGGACAGATGGAAAAGACAAGCAGTGCAAGTCATAACCAAATTTATTCACCATATCTTAACTGATCTTAAATTGAATGCAAATCCCCAATGCCGCAGAATGAATGTGTTATACATGAATGTAGTATCCATCAATGGGTAGCATTTAAGAGTATAATCTGTGCCTGGGTGATATTTTATTGTGGAATATATATTTGTGCTTGTATTTCATATTTATTTAGTAGTCCTCCTTGCTTGAAATATCTCCTGAATCAAATTAGAAGTCCTAATTATATGTTTCAAGGCCCACTTGTATATCCTGCGACATACTGGTTTGAGCTCTCGGGATCAACTCTGCTTATTATCCCTGGCATAGATCTCCCATCTCTAAGCCCTTATACCATTTACCCTTCTCCCCACTCAGCAATGCTATTCCCCTCCAAAATTCTTAAGACTTATACCTTAGGAACTCTGCCCTATCCACAACCTTAATAGAAGCTATATAAAACCAATCGTGTCCTCAACTAGGCTATAAAACCCGCAAGAGCCAGGACCATAGTTATAATCATTGTTTAATGACATACCAATCTCTTTCTGCGATTCAGACATGGTATTAAGTAACATGATGCCTGGATTATTTGATACCAGCATACGAGGGATAATCAGGAAGGGTACTGGCCCACAAAATTCAAAGTATATGTGTGCCCATGAGTAACCATGGTCCAGACATTGTTACTGAATTTCAGGTAAAGGCCAAATCGAACTTGTCTAAGTTCAGTGGAGGCCAATTACAACTACTCAAGACTTTCATATGGGTAAACATCACCTGCCAAAAAATGACTGACTTTATTTACATTTGTAAATAAAATAACTGAGTCTTAGAGAAGTTAAGTCAAATTCACAGAGTTAATAAATGGCAAATTCAGGATTTAAACACAGGTCTATTTGGCTCCAAAATCTATACTCTTACTATTTTACTAGACAATTTCATTTACTACCTTGTATTCTAATTCTTGGTATATACATGAGGCTTAATAAATGATCATAACTTGAGAAGATAACTAAGAATTAATATATTAGTGTCTTATTCTTTTTTAGAAGTTGTATTTACATGCTATTAAAATGTACATTTTTTTTGAGATTTTGAAGCAGTTCTAATAATTTTATTTTATTATGTTAGTCACCATACATTACATCATTAGTTTTTGATGTAGTGTTCCATGATTCATTATTTGCATACAACACCCAGTACTCCTTAAATACGTGCCCTCCTTAATACCCATCACCGGGCTAACCCATCTCCCCACCCCCTTATAGATATGTTTCTGTTCCATTAGGGGCATCAGAGCCTCTCTGAGAGGCCCAAGAACCAAATGAGTTATACACATAGAAAGGGGACTGAAGCACCAAGGACACAGGGGTCTGAGAGTCCTTGCACAAGGGTAGAACTTGACTAAGCTATGAGGAGCTACAGGCCTTGCTGGCTGAAGGCACAGAAGAAAGTGTGGGGAGGTGGGGGGTAGCAGGAGGAAGATGGAGCAATGATGATGGATGGCTTTGGAGGTTTCCCAGATGAGAGTGTGATGGGATGTAAGGGCAAGTGGGCTCACATAATGGAGAACTTCAAAACCAGGACAGGAATTTGAAAGTTACCCTGTAATTAATGGCAAGTATTTGAGACAGTGCTATTTCAGAAGCAACATGAAGGTACCCATACGCCATTATAGAGAACAATATCTAAAAAGAAGAAACAACAAGCCAGGTGTCATCCAAAATTCTATTAAAGAAATACTTTTTTATAAGTTCAAGCCTACATTTTCCTTTCTTCTGTAACCTGAGCTTAGATGAACTCTAGATTTAAATATTGTTTCCATTTTCATAGGAATGCTCCAGAGTCCTTTCTTTATTGTTGTGATTTTGCTTCCGGAGCTGTGGAGCTAGTAAAGGTATGCCTCATATTTTCTTTAAAGAGAGCCAGGTAAGGATCTAGTTTGTTGTTGCTGATGTGGTATTTTTGAAATGTTTCAAATATTATCTGTGACCATTTTTAACTGAGCTTTTACTATTTCTGGGAATCATGCCATCAGCTGATGCCTAAGATATCACCCTAAAATGATAGTTGTTTTGAATTTAAAATAAAGTTGAAGGCACTGGTACACCCAGAAAGGTCAACAGCTCCTACAAGGTGATTTTTTTTTTTTTTTTGAGAGGGGGGAGGGAAAGAGAGAGGGAGAGAGAATCTTTTTTTTTTTTTTAAGATTTATTTATGTATTAGAGAGAGAGCATGCACACAAGCTGAAAGAGGGGGAGAGAGAGGGAGAGAATCTCAAGCAGACTCCCCACTGAGCGTGAAACCCAGCATGGGGCTCAATCTCACAACCCTGAGATCATGACCTGAGCTGAAATTAAGAGTCAGACACTCAACCAACTGAGCCACCCAGGCGCCTCGAGAGAGAGAGAATCTTAAGCAGGCTCCATGCCCAGTGTGGACCCTGACACGGGGCTTGATCTCAGGATAGGGCTTGATCTGAGGACCCTGAGAGCATGACCTGAACTGAAACCAAGAGTCAGACACTTAACCAACTGAGCCACCTAGGCGCCCCCTACAAGGTGATCTTATTCATATTTATGTCCCTAGAGCCCTACACATAGTCTGACACATAGGAGGCGCTCATTAAATTAAAAATTTTGAAGTTAAAAAAATTTGAGAAGGCATATGATACAAATGTAAACTGTCCTAGACCATTGGGAAAGCAGTGGGGAGCCTGGACTTGTTTGACCAATCCCCAAAAGCTAGTAAACATTCCCTTAGTAAAAAGCATTTTTAGGAAATGGAAAAGAAATGGAAATTCTGCTAAGAGAAATATATAGTCAGTACATGGAACTTAATTCCTGATATTACGAGTAATAGTTATTCATGGTAGACACTTTCTAAAATACTGAAAAGCCTAAACAGGAAGATAAAATTGACCTATAATCACACTTCCTAGAATCCTATGGTGAATCGAGGTTAGTATTTTGGTATATATCCTTCTGGTCTTGTTTTGTAGGCGCGTGTGTGCGTGTGTGTCTAATTTTTTTAAATAACAGCTTTATGGAGATACAGTTCACATACCATGGAATTCACCATTTTAATGTATACAATTCAGTGATTTTAGTATATTTACAGAGTTGTGCTGTCATTACCATTATCTAATTTTTTATTATGTAGTAGAGGATATTTGTATTTTAAGCCAAAGGAGGTGTGGCACAAGCAGTGGGAGAGAGAACTAAGGACCATCTCAGTGCCTCTGAAGTAACATAGGGTAGGCTTCCAACAATGCTGCCTACTGACTCAAAGGCCTGCCCTACGCCTCTTTTTAAACTAAAGAGGGATTGCAAAGAATATTTGTTATCAAGTCCAAGTGCAAGACTTAATTTTTTATGGCAGCATGAAATAAGCTAACAGAATACTGAATCTGAAATAAAGTGCATTCAGATTTACAGAGGAAGGGCACTAGGGAGAAATATAAAGTTTGAGCTTTTTATTTTAAGAAAAATGCTAGAAGTCTGCTAACTGCTTTTTTTTTTCTTTTTATTCCTTTATCATGATAGTTGCACTCATCCTACAGAGCAGCCCAGTGTTGTGCCTTTGTCCATGACGTCTGTGATGAGGGCTTACCCTACCCTTTTCCAGATGGGATCCTGGATGTCATTCTCCTTGTCTTTGTGCTCTCTTCCATTCATCCTGACAGGTAACTGAAGACAAAAGGGCAAAGCAAATGTGTAAAGCCCCTTTATCATAAGTCGTGGTTTTCAGAAGTATCAAAAAAAAAAAAAAAAGTGACAATTCTTAAATTTATGATTTAGTGAACTACACAGTGTAGAACATGCAGCCTTTTAAATGCAGTTTTTCCTTTCTTCAGACTTGGAGAAAGAAACTGGTCAAACTGCTTCATTAGCTTTCTATCACTGTCAGAGAGAAGTGAGCATATTCTGGCAAGACACATACCTATTAAAAGTGACAGTGCTTCAAGGAAATTACAAATTCAGAACAGCCTAATAGACTCCCAAGAGGGAAATTGTACTTGGTGATCAGAAACAAACATCTTTGATTTAGCATCTTACTGAATGTTCGTGAAGAGGTAGGCTGTGAATCTGATTTCACACCGGTCTGTCGACAGGCTTTAAAAATTTTGTTTTAAAGAAGTCCTCCAGGGAAGTAGGGCACTCAAGATTTGCCAGATTAACCTTGGACCTTTATAAAAGAAGATTGGCTAGTGCCATCATTTAAATATTTATGATTTAAATTTTTTGTTCACACAATGTTTTGAAACAGTCAACATGTCCAGAGAGGAAGCAGAAAGAGATATTACCAGCTGTTAAAATAATCACTTCTGTTAAAATTTTGCCACCTCATATGTATTAAGGCACACGTGTGGTGTCAAGGGTTGTGCATTTGTAAGTTTTCTTAAAATTGGTTTTTCTGCTGTGGTAGTAGATTCAGCCCTCGGAAAGTTCCTCTGCTGGTAGGTACAGACTTGACATCAACCAGTCTTTGTTTGATGAGTGCGACCCTTTTCCAAAGAAAATGAGTTAACGTGTGCTTTTTCCTTTGCAGTTACAAACTCACTAGGACCCTTTACAGTTCTTTTACTTCTCATTTAAAGATGAGCACTTTGATTGCTTGTTGAAAGACAAATTAAATTTCCAAATAAATCTGAATGAAACATATTTTTGCACCTGGTGAGAGATATCACATTCCATGAAGCTACTTTTTCCTCCCAGTTTCTATAATCTATGTCTTTGTGCTAATCTGTTTAGAATATTGGCATCATTCAGGTACTGGTAGAGAGATGTCATCTATGAATTTTGTTTCATAATTCAAATAATGAATAGTTAAAAGGATGGAGTAGGTGGATAGAGAACAAGATTTTCTATTTTACACCTATAACAGGAAATGTTTAAATTCCAATTAAGACCACAAAAACACTACTTGAAATTAGTTTAGATAGTGTATTTTCTCATGATTTGAACTGAATGTTAAAAAGAAGGGGAAGCAGATGTCTTAGAAAGATTACTGTTATCCTACAGTATGTTCATTCTATTTATTTATTATAAAATAAATGCAGATAGATGTATCATGTCCCTAGCCACTTTCTTACCTATATGGAAATGATCTAAAACTAAGATGAATGAGTAGAAGGAAGGCAACAGTAAGTGAAAAGACAGTATCTTTAGGGTCATTTGGGACTGTGGTGGTATATTCAGCCCCATGAAAGTTTTAGAAAAGTGACTTCTTGCCAGCTTGGAAAATCCATGCACAAATGAATGGCGAGCAGGTCTGCTAGACCTTGAGTCTGGGGGACCCAGCTTAAATGGGAATAAACCATAAGAGGCTACAAAAGAAGAGCTAACTGTCCTTATCACTGAAATAAAAGAAAGTACAATATGTTTACCACAGATGTAAGCATAGAGTAGGCAATCAATACAATACTCCTTTTTTTAATCTCTTCTTTTCCTTTTCCTCACCCTCCATCTAGAGTTAGATGAGGATAGCAGAGTTAGCCCACGTCAAATAAAGAAAGAAAAGGGGCCCTCTCCCATTCTTGTCTTGTCCATCTCCCCCAGCCCATGCCCACCTGCAGTCCTCAGCACTCTGGAACTTGGCACTGAGCCAAGCAAGATGGGCTGATGAAGAAAAGCAGCTCCCCACCCTTGCTTTTACCTACAACCCCAGATGTTAAAAGATAGTTGGGAAGAAAGGATTTGCAGAGGGAGATGGCTGCATTTTGCTCTTTGTTTTTCTGCATTTATGTTTCATATTTGTTTTAGTAGTAATTGCAGAAAGATATTTTTCTCTGTACGTAAGACATTTATCCTGAAAGTGAATATTTTAAGGTTTAGATATGGTTTTCTTTAATTGCCAAAGCCCAAGACCATAAACATAGTGTGAAAATAACCTCTAACAAAATAAACAAGGAAAAATACTTTGTTTCCCTTTCATGTACTTATGTTGCAGTTTTTTAAGAGAGCATTTCATTTAATTATGCTACCTCTTTCTGTTATATTTCTATCTTGTTTTCATAGTTACTTTCATTTTCTCAC
The DNA here is from genome assembly GCF_009762305.2 of Zalophus californianus. NCBI lineage: Eukaryota > Metazoa > Chordata > Mammalia > Carnivora > Otariidae > Zalophus > Zalophus californianus. Next base: position 134,825,945 of record NC_045597.1, on the reverse strand, counting down.
TATCTACTTCCTTCATAACCTGACATAAATCTGACTTTTCATTCCTTAATTCCACTGAACAGTGTTTTCATTGGAAGGCATTTACAGATTATCTGATGCAAACTCCTCACTTTTAAAATAAGAAAATCTAGACGCTTTAAGTAGCATGGATAAAGCAGAGATGGCAAGGACTCAGCACACGGGCTGCCATTTACCATTCTCTGCTCAGGACAGACACTCATAACTGATTTTGTACCCTGATTGTCATTCCTGGTGAGCTCTGTAGGCAGCCAATGTCAGTCACTCGGCATTGATATGAGATCTGAAATCTTTGCCATCTCTGACCCATAATCACACATAAGACCATGAACATTTAACCAAAAACATTAGTCAAGAGCAGTCACAAGGGGTCGTATTTGATTGGGAGCCAGATGAAAAGAACAAATAATAAAAGAAAGAAAGTAAAAGCTTCCCAGTTTTGAGCTGGGGCTTGGAGTATGACTAGAATTTAAATAGGCAGAAAGTAAGAAGGAGAGAATTCTTTGAGGGGAAAACACGTGAACAAAGGCATGGACTGCTTCAGAGCCTAGCATGTAACAGTTTGGCCAGAGTTGATGCTTCACATTAGGACGTGGTGGGAAAGATGTTGGAGAGATTGAGGCCAGTTGTAGGAGATCTTAAGGGCCCAACTAAGAAATTGAAATTTTATCCTATGGATTAAAGTCATGAACATTTTTGAGCAAAGGGATGATTTGACAAAACCATCATTTTAAGCAGAATAACTCCTCATTGATAATACAGGAAGAATTAACAGGGGGAATAATAAAGCATGTTAGGAAGTATTCTGTTTCCAGGCCTAAGGAGGTAGCAATTTGTATTAAAGGACTACCAAAGGGAAACAAAAAGGAGACAGAACGTCAATTTAAACAAAGAAGACCTAGAATTGGATGACCAGGTGGTTGTGGAGAGGCTAATGAAAGAGGAGGAAAAGAAAAGGAGTTAAGGATATCTCTGAGGTGTAACACTTCAGTGAATGGACGGTACCTTTGAACTAAATAAAGGAGAAGGAGCTAGTTTTGGAGGAAACGTGATCTCTGTTTAGATATGTGGAATTTGGGATGGCTCCACCATATTTTTTATCTTGCAAGGAAAAGGAAGCGACTTTGGCGTTTATCTGCCTTGGAACTACCGTAACTTGATATGAATACCAAGAACCATCTATGTAATTTTGCAGTACAGCTTTGACATCATATATCAAGCTCTGCAAAGACACCACTCTGGTCATTTGGGTGATTACTTAATACTCTAGGTCTTTTGAATCTGATCCTTTAGCAAGTTTTGGTATTCTTTTTCCTTTCTATACGAAGTATTTTTGGTTTTGTCGCCTTTATGTTTGTGGTGAGACTTTTTTGGCCGCATAGAGCTTCTCTTATTTTGTCTTTAAGAAAGTTAAATGTGGCATGTAAAACAAGATTTCTGCAGACAGTATCTTGCTTTGTTTTCAAAGGATGCAAGGCGTTGTAAACCGACTGTCCAATTTACTGAAACCTGGAGGAATGCTGTTATTTCGGGACTATGGAAGATATGATAAGACTCAGCTTCGTTTTAAAAGGGGTATATTCAGTTTGGAATTCTTTTCATGTGTTTTAAAGAATGCCTTGCTTATATTTTATGTCAAGTTTTTGTTTTGTTTTAAGGAATACTAAGTTACTATCACAATTATGTTTTTTAGGGCATTGCTTATCTGAAAATTTTTACGTTCGAGGAGATGGTACCAGAGCATATTTCTTTACAAAAGGTATGCTTATCTCTAAGGGAAAATAATTAGCTGTAAAAACTCTCTTTAGGGGGCGCCTGGGTGGCTCAGTCGTTAAGCGTCTGCCTTCAGCTCAGGTCATGATCCCAGGGTCCTGGGATCGAGCCCCGCATCGGGCTCCCTGCTCCGTGGGAAGCCAGCTTCTCCCTCTCCAACTCCCCCTGCTTGTGTTTCCTCTCTCTCACTGTGTCTCTCTCTGTCAAATAAATAAAATCTTTAAAAAAAACTCTCTTTGGTTACTCTGTAACCACACTGTAACTGTTCTATGTGAAAGCTTGAAAATGGCCTCTTTGTCTTTTAATCTTTTTCCAGTTGAAACTGCTTTAAAGATTCACTTGTTTCATCCTTATACCCAAATGAAGGTGTAGTCTGTTCCATTTTGGAAGTATGGTTAGCCCAGATATGAAAAAAAAAAATGATGACACAGCCAGAGGAGGGAATTTGATTTTAAGAGTCCATAGAAAATTACTTAGCTCTTGTCAATTCCTCATTTTTAAAAAAGCATTTAAAATGAATTCTGCATTCAAGGATTTTCTCCAAACTTATGTGAGTACTTTTATAATGTGCCATTTGGGGTCTCTGCAAACCAACAAAAACTCAGAACAGAGAGCACCATTCAAAATACTGAAATCTGCAGCCAGTAGTATTGTATATCTGTTTATACCTGCTCTGTTAAGCTGTTTATACTTGATGTATTTCTGTGAAGTAGAAGAAATCCACTTGGTTTCACAAGTTTCCTTAACCAATTTGTCCTAGGGAGTTTCTTGGTATAAGTGAAATTTAGATGGTCAGTCATTCCATTAATATTCCATTGTCCCTGACTGTCCCCCTCTCCCCCACCACCGTGCCCCTGTCACATAGACCCTTGATTGCCATTTTTTCTCACAGGGGAAGTCCACAATATGTTCTGCAAGGCTGGGTTAGACGAGAAGCAAAATCTGGTTGATCGTCGCTTACAAGTGAATAGGAAAAAACAAGTGAAAATGCACCGAGTGTGGGTTCAAGGCAAATTCCAGAAACCATTACACTTGACTCAAAAAACCTCCAAATTGATATTTTCACTCCTTTCTCATGGCTGAATTATGTACCATGTTAAGGTACAAACCAGAGGATTACACTGTACAAAGACTTCCGTAGATCTTTCATTTTTGAAAGGACAGTCAGAAGAAAAGAGAATTTGTATATCCTGCTGTTTATCATGGGTAAGCTCTTTTGTTTAAGCACTCGTAAATGATTTGGAAGAGTGTACCATATTCTGTGTTTTCAAAGCTTAATATGCTCAAGCTTGTTTGGGTTTATTATGTCTAACCATTTTGTTTGTACTTTGAATTTTATAAGCTTTCAATTAAATTACTGATATAAGTCAGATGATTCTGAGAAACCATACCCTGCCATTTTTTAGAAGTGCAAAAAAACCACTTGTTTATGCGTTAGTCTAACACAGTTAAACTCTCTTCCTCTCTTATCTGATACCAGGGAGGGAGCACTCCTTGTTTCCCTGGCAAGTCACAAGGCCTAGGTGAATTGTTTGTTTTCTTGTTGTCTGTTTTCCCCAAAACTCTTTTTTTTTTTAATTCAGAGACTAATGTCTGAAATAGAATTTTAGTTTCTCTTTCCTTTCCTAAAATTGGGGAAGTATGACCTATGCTAAGATTATTTTCAGGCTATTCTTAGGTGTACAAGTGGTTGTAAGCTCCCTTTAAGACAACTGTTAAACCCAAGACAATTCTTATTGCCACCTTGCCTCAAACTCAAAAAGGATATAAGTTGGCTTGCAAATTGCACTTTGTAAAAGTGGAGTTTTTAAGATTGGTTTTCCATTTGTTATATAACATATACTGAGTACTTACATTGTGCTAAATTATATGGACTAATACAGTAAATACAGACCCAGCCCTGTCTTCAAAGGGCATAGATAGGATCTGTCTGGCAAAGCAAAATGTGCACATCCCAAGCCTCTAAATCACAATCTCAGATAATATATAAACAGGTACTCAAATAGGGAACTTATTAGCTAGCACACTTTGGTTATGAGCCACAGAAATCTGGAAGAAATGGACAATCTCTTAAAGGACCACCATTGGAAAAATTCAGTTCCCACTGTTTTTCCTTTTTGAATTCACGTAAAATTCCGTTTTCTGGAAGAATGTGATTGGTCCAACTTGGGTCATGGATTCATCTCTTGACAGTTTGGGGCAGGGCAGCTTCATTGACGGTGCCACCTGAATGTATGGAATGGAGGAAAGCTCCTCAAAGGAAAGTTCCTAAAAGGAAAATGTTATCAGAAAAAGAGAGGAGAGGGTTGCTGCCCAGTCACAAACAGCAGGAGCAATAGTGGTTCCAAAGAGAGAGAAAGATTAGCTGGTGGGAAGGAAGGGGGGAGCATCAGGTTGTGGGGGGCGGTGGGTGTCAGGCTAGTCCTTGATGGGGAGAAGACAAGTGTGTTTGGTGTGGGCCATTCCCGATGATGAATCGTGGAGAAAAGATGGGGTGGGGAGTCAGCTGCCAGACAGCCTTGAATAGAGGGCACATTGGATTCTAGTCTCTAGTCTGGAGCTATCAGGTTAGTTTGTTTCTGTTGTATCCTACCCATGGCATGTTATAAATATATTTAGAGAGATTGAGGCATCCTATATGGAATGGAATGCAGTGAGGTCAGATATAGGGGCAAGGAAGACCACATAAACGTTTTTTGCATACACTTGCCTTGGTAGCAATTCCTCAGAAGTACAATATCAAGGCTTCTGTTTACATGGCATCAGTCAATAAATGCAGAAGTTAAAATGTGCCTGAGACCTTCACTAAGTTGTATTTCATAATTAAAGTGTACATTTAAAAGCCAAAATAGTCACAAAAGTATTACATACAACAAAGGCAGTTAGATCAGTTAATGTTGCTATGGGAACCCCAGCAGATCTTGTGTCTCAATTTAAAAATCATGGCCTAAGGTGATTTTAAAAACAACAGAAGGTAAAATCGTTCTCACATTCTCACACATGTAAATTGTACTCTCTCTCGGTCCTAAATAGCAGATTCAAGCCAGGCTTTTGACTGGCACAGTAAAATTCAGCTTTGTGTCTTTCTATAACGTATTATAGCATGTAGTTAACCTTTAGAAACTTCAAAAATACATCACCCAAATTTGGACTGTGAGACACAAACTGGGCTCTTTTGGGCTCTGTCTAGCATAGACCTCCAATGCCACATGGCTGCTCGGTAGGGCCATTTCTACCAGTGTCTTCTACTTGTCTGGTCAGTCTTTCTCTTGCTTAGCCACCTAAATTAGCCCCCTACTTAAAGTTTGCTGCTAGACAAAATATAGATTTTTGGCAGAGAGGGGGGAAAAAAAGGAAAGACCTGATTTGGAATATTGCCTATTGATATTAAAAAATCATGAAGTGTTGCAAATGTATCTGCTTGGGTATTAGTTTAAAATATTTGATAGCTGAATGAAATTCTGATTTCCTCATGAACATAAACCTAGGACCCATTAGTTAGGCAGAGTTTAAGATTTAAAAATTCATCTTCTGAGGGAGCTGAATTTCAAAAGGACCATTTTCTTTCTAACAGAAAAAGATGTTCCTTCGTCTTCTTACGACACAGAAACAATGAAATATTCTATATTAAAAACGCACCCTCCATTTTTCTCCACTTATAAAAATTCACTTTTGAGCATTTTCCAAATGTAAAAACTCTCGCACATGAAGAACTGTTTCAGAAGTTTGTAAGAAAGTCAAGGTAACAGTTTCTATCATTAAAAGTTTTGCATTCAGTATGACACATTTATCGTATTGAAACACCCAGTTAATGTTGACTTCTCAGAAATTATTTGCTTTGCTTGACTCAGTTCCATATGCTTTGTCTCTAAATTATGAACACATCGAGGTTTCTACCATTCTGCAATCTAGTTACTATACTCTAGTTTGTATGTGAAAACTCACCCATATTTAGACTGCTAAACTTCAGGTAGATTAAATTCTTGCCCCCAGACTCCTACCCTGTATTTCTATGGTTTTCCAACTCCTCAAAGGCAAGTTCTGAAGCCTGAATATATCGCTCGTGGTTACTTCTAATTGGTTTTAATGTTTATTATGCTCCTCACAAGTGCAGATAACTTCACATTTGCATCACTAATAGACCTCTTTCAGAGCCTTCGCTGCTCCTGCTTCCTGCGTCCATTAGTCATCAGTAGACGACAAGTTGGCTGGGTATTCCCCACCGCCCGCCCCCCCCCCCCACCGACTTGTGAAAGTGCCTTGTAAATTCTAAAGCACTGAATATATGTGAGGTATTGTTATTAATACCAACATCTACAGTCTACAAGGCAGCATACAGAGTATTCCAGCAACAAACTTTTTCAGTGGTTTTATGAGACCCTGTGAGAAAGACAGTAAGATGTGGTGGAAAAGTATTGCCTCGGAGTCAAACAGAAAGTATGGGTCTTGGTTCCTTGTGAACCACTTAGCTACTCTTAGTTTAGCAACCAGTGCTGAGTCTTTTATATACGATATTTTTTTATTTATTATTTATTTGAGAGAGAATGAGAGAGAGAGAGCATGAGAGGGGGGAGGGTCAGAGGGAGAAGCAGACTCCCCGCCGAGCAGGGAGCCCGATGCGGGACTTGATCCCGGGACTCCTGGATCATGACCTGAGCCGAAGGCAGTTGCTTAACCAACTGAGCCACCCAGGCACCCTATATACGATATTTTTATATATTACATTATTACTTCATTTAATCTTCAAACTCCTATGACTTCATCTCTATTCGGACCATTTAACAGATGAGACTAGGGCTCTGAGATTTGGGGTAACTTGCCCAGGATGTCACCACCAATCCGTGGCAGAGCCACAGTTTGGACCCACAACTGTCTGATTCCAAAACCTCTAGTCTCCTCAGCACACTTTTAATCGATAGCTCACATGCTGCTGGGAAAGCTGCTGGAGAAGAAAAAGAGCTCCTGAATCAAGCGGAGAATTATAGCAATGGGTAGGAGTTTGGATGAGACAATCTACAAGGTGACAGCTCATTCTAGATCCAGTGATTCTATGAAATAAGTATGTTGTACTTGTCCATAGTTAACAAACTGGGAAGGAAAAGAAGGAAAGGAACTGAGAGGAATGACAAAGAAAAGCTTTCAATCAGTTCTTTTCAGCATTCTGCATATGTTTACTTCTGCTCCCGCCCCACCCCCTTCAGGCTTCCACTTGGCTCCCCTCCGAGCGAGCCAGCCAGCTAGCGGAGCACCCATTGCTTGCATACTCCTCACTTACAGGAAAAAAAAAAAAAAAGCAGTCTGAAAAAGCCCTTAAAATGTCTTCCAAGGGATTCAGCTTTAGTATAATGTAAAAGATGTGAATTAAGGGATTGTCAGTAATAAAACATGAGTGAAAACATCTTTATTTTAAAACATTGTATGTACATTAATGGCACATTAATGCCAATTCAAGCATAAAATGTTGAGCATTTCTTGGAATATGGTTTGGGATTTGAGAGGCACAAAGGTACCTGCAAGATGGCTCTGGTGTTGTTATAAATATAAATAGAAGTAAAATAACAGTTGCATCTTCATTTATAATGAATCTTACATTGTGGTTTCAAAGCTACAGAGGAGAGTGGATGCCAAAATCTGTCTTTCATTAACATATGCCTTACATGACAGGGAAGAGGTGTTGAAGACAAAATTACTTTTCCCTCTGAGTATGAATCAGCAACATGCAGTAACAAGTAATAACAGTTCTTGTGTATGAGTGCCTGCAGAAGGTAAGAAAAACAGCCTCAAATTGAAAATGCAAGTGCACCTGCTGGAGAGGCCCAGGAGGCTGCAGAGCACAGCCCCCTTGAACACCCTCCTGAAGTATCTCTGAGCACAGTGACCCCAACTCTGGCAAGCCACGCTGGCTTGAGATGAACGGAGCACATTAAAATCTCCAGATGGTCAGAGAGAGCCCACCCTCAGCTGCCCTTGGGGCTACAAGGCACTACTTGTTCAAGAGTTTAAAACAGCTGCTTTGGATTCTGTAGCGCATGTGGTTTCACAGCCACTTAACCTTTAGTAAGGAACAGCTAGAGGCAGGTGAATGAATAAAAATACACGTTAACATTTCATAAGGAGGAAAAGAAATCAATACTTAAGGAACTCATGGACTTCAAATAGTCACAAATAGCGTCCAGTTAGCTGTGTCCCTGGCTTCCCAGGGATTTGCGTCTTTATCTTTGATTTTCTCCAGCAGATAGGCACTAAGTTGAGCCTGGGCCCCAGAAAATATATGCTTTTCTATCAGATGTTGCCTACCAAGTCAAGTGAGCCATTGATCGCCTCTTAAAAAGCCCCCAAGCATCATCTCTCCAGCTTGGGCTGATGGGTTTGGTCCAGGGGAACTATGAGTTTTGTTATGCTTATACAAATTCTTTGGCAGTTCTTTCAGTCTCTTGCTCCTTTATGTGACACTTCTAGCTCATTGAAGAAAAAGCAAAAATGAGTTCTCAGTTAATCTTTATGTATTGATGATTATTGGTTCTTTCAAAATCATTGAGGAATGGCACTCACCCTTCAAGTCTAAGCCTTTCTCATTGGGAAAAAGAGCTAAAACTCTGTGACTTCATAAAATTAACGATGAGATGCCGTTGAGTAATTTGCATTGGTTTTGGGGGGTTTGTAAATGCTATGTATTTAACACAGGCAACACTATGCAGTTGCTGCCTCATTTCTCTTACCTGTCTCCCAAGGGTGATTTGTCTTCTACCTGAGGCTGTCCTACTCAACAGAATGTTTGGCGTAAAGAATCTGATAGCTCTCCGTATATCTTTAGTTATGCCCCAGTCCCTCAGGTAAGCTGAGACCGTGTCCCCTCAAGCAGCATTTGGAACTCGCACTGAAAATCACCTGAAAGAGAATGACTGAAATTGCCTGCATCACATGCTGCATTGAAGCAAGGAAATTTCTGTCTCCAAGGATAATTGCTTTTCTCATTGCTCATACTTCTTCCTCCACAGCCCTCATTTATTTTAATGTATATATTCTACTTTGACTCTCTAGAAGGTATTTTTAAAGTTTTTTAAAAATCCAAATGAAAGATGAAATTCACGATCCAGAAAAGTATTTATTCTATTTATCCTTTCCATGAATGTATTCTTAATCAACCGGTCTGATTGTCTCTTCATTTGCAGCTTTGTTTCCTAATAGAACACTTGGGCTCTGGAGATTAGCGAGACAAAGCTTCATTATAACCATCCTTGTTTTACTCCCATTTCTTATATGGTTTCTCATCCTAACTCACTCTCCAGGTGCTTCTTTCTCTTGCCAAATAGTGCAAGGAAACACTTTTGCAGATCTTTTGTTTACTTTGGAAAAAACACTGATCCAGTCTTTCCCATTCGGGAGTGCTGCTCATTTCCTGACTGGCCTTTAAAGTTTGGCTCAGTAGCAACTTGGGGATTTGTTTTCTACCCAGAGTGGAAGGAGTTGGGTGCCCATCAGCCCCATGCTGGAATGAGAATTAAGTTCTGCTCATTCCCTGGATAAGCAAGCTGATGTTTTCCTCATAGTTTCTTTTTCTTTCCCCATTCCTCAAAGTTTTAATGTTAGTCATTTAGCTTTCACTTTTTAAAAAGGCATTTTAATAGGGTTATCTCTCCTCCAAGTGCTGGCAGAAGCTGATCATGTACACAGGGGAACTCTCAAGAATAATGAATTCCCTGTTTGCTGGGTTCTACCTACAATTCAGTGTGCTGTGTACCACGCGGTGGGCTTGCCCCTGCTCCAAATCCACTGCCACTTGCCTGGCCTGGTCTAGAAGGACCTGCTACACCAAAAGAATTTGGCTTGTGCTACCTCACTTTCTAGGTCCCCAAGACTGCTAAGTTAATGAAGTTTTGGTTATTACCCAGTTGAACATTTTCTTATTTCATGTAAGTTTTATAAATTTTTTTGTGCTTTCTTCTCTTTGGCACATTTACATTAAATTTCATTCTAGTTATGCAACTGTCTATACTTAATTATGTTTGTATATGAGTATAAGTCACTTTCTGTTCATCCTACCTTGGGGAATTTATTCATAGTTTCTTATGAGGTCAGTAACTTTCCAAAGAGGGGGGCTTTCTAAACCAGAAGCCTATACTTTTCTATATCCATGCATTTTTACATTAAAATGTATGTTTGGACTAGCAAAGTTTGTTAGTTTTTTGTTTTGTTTTTTAAGATTTTTATTCATTTGAGAGAGTGTGAGCGAGAGAGAGAGAGAGAGCATGAGTGGGGGGAGGGTGAAGGGGGGAGGATGAAGGGGGGAGGAGCAGAGGGAGAGGGAGAAGCAGACTCCCCACAGAGCAGGGAGCCCAACGCCATGCTACCCAATGCAAAGTGGCACTTGATCCCCAGGACCCTGGGATCATGTCCTGAGCCAAAGGCAGATGCTTAACAGATTGAGCCACCCAGGCGCCCCTGAAGTAGCAAAGTTGAATGATAAAAATAAAAACACTGACAAAGATCTTAACTACATCAAGGGGGTGGGTACTGTCTTTAAGGACTTAATCTGTAATATAAAGTAATATCACAAATATAATACCTTATTTGCGGGTGGGGAAAATACAGACAAAGATAAAGCTATTGGCATAGACAAGGTCTAGTTGAGGAGGCATATACTGCTGTCAATACTGGTGACAAAGAATCTAGGCTCAGTCATCCCTCCAGCTCAGCCAGGCATAGATAGTCACCATAAGGAAGGGCTACCAGAAAAAGCAAGCCACATTCTGGCTTAGAGAAGGTAGGCAGTGTTCACAGGTAGATTAGCCAGAAACTGCTCCAGTGACCCAAAGAAAAATGCAAGGTCAGAGAGAATTGTAGCAAGAGTGACTTGTAACTGAATCTCAGAGAAATGGACTGTAAGCTTTAATGCCCCCTGGCCTAGCTCAGGAAGAGCTAAAGAAAGAGCCCTAAGTGGGCCTTGGAAATGGGAAGGCTGCAGAGGCCATGAGCTTTTTTCTGTTTACCTGAAGTGTACCGTAGAAATGGCTGGTAAGACATTTTGTTCTTGATACTTTTTAGAAGAGCAAAGACTCACTTTGATCTGATTCTTCCTTTTGATTCCAGAGCCCTTGTGTTTTCCATCATGATGTGTCAAAACGTGTGTATTTATTGATCTTCAAAAACCTGGAAAGATGAGACACAACTTTAGGAGAAACATACCCAGAGAAGTACAGGCAGAAAGGGGCATTGAGCCAGAAGATTGCCCTCCTTCACCAGTGTGGCAGAGGAAGGTCTGGCTTCTACTTTGCAGAAGGTACAGATTAGGTATCAATATAGTGTGGTCACCAAGTGAGTGATTCATGATCTGTGATCCTCTGCAAGAAGATTAATGGAAGGCAAATGAAGAATACAGGCTAGCATAGCCTATGAGACAAGGCTTCAATGTACAGTCTCTGCCATTTGGTGAGGTTTGAGAGAGGACCCCAGAGTAATACCTCTGTGTTCCTGCCCAAACTGTAAACCAGCTGAGAGAAGCTGATACTGGAGAAAATGGCTCAGGGGACATGGGAACAATTGCCTTCCTACTACTGAGTCCAAGAATCAAGACCCACAGCTGAACAGCCACAGGACTCTGCTCACGGGGGTCGGCCTCTGCATAGCCTTGTACAGAGTCACCAGTTTCCAAGAGAAAGTGAAGGAGGACTGGGTTAAATGTGCCTGATTCATTTCCCAAATTCACTTTCTATGAGGCACTTCTCCTAGGAATGAGGAGAGCAGGATTAAAGAGACCAGGTGGGTCCCTCCACATGACAAGAAACAACAGGAGTGGGCAATTACCTAAACCATTTATGAGTGCTCAGTCAACCCATGCCACGTTTACTGGGGCTAGAGCAATGTGGAGTGGACTCTCCTATGCTCTTTGTGACTTGCTGAGTAGTCTGCTTAGAGAGAGAGGCCAGCCAGCAGTTTTTCAGCATTTACCTAGAAGCCTGGGGTCCATAGGCATCTGCCTCAGCGATGGATGGAATCTTCAGGGTATGCACTGACACATGTAGATGGTTGGAATCCTGGGGACTAAAGTCAAAGTGAGTTTCCAAAGGTATTTCCAGTGACTTATTCTGGGAACCTTACCATACTTAAATCTTTACTAGACTGCTCAATAAACGGCCGGGAGGCCTAGCAACTCTGTCAAGCACCATCTCTACATTCACTTGCATAACGAATAACTGGCTCTAGACCAACACTTCTCAAACTACCTGAGGTAAAGATCCAGTTGTTGCTTTTTGTTTTGTTTTGCACATTTGCAACCTGTCATAGACCAATGCTTTACAAAGATGAATTACTAGAAAAAAAGATGTCCTCCAGTTGCTCTCATTGTGTTTCCTGCTGTCTGCCCTCTCTCCAGCAATCTCACCTGATGATCTCCCCGGCAGCCAGTGCATACCAGCTACATGTTAGGCCCTGCTCTAGGGTTTGGAAATGAAGGGATGAGCAGGAAAAAATAAAGATGGGCAATATACAAGCCCAAGGTTTTTATTAGATTCAACAGATCTTAATTTATTTGGTTACTCCACTTACCTTGTCATGGGCTGGGAATGAAACAGACCAGCACCTGCCCACAGCCCACACTTGAGCTGCCTGACTCTAGACCATAGGGAGACTAAAACTCCACATCACAGTATTCGATCAGCTTCACCTCCTGAACCCTGTGGTCTTTCTTCACTATGGGGGGCATCCACTGCTAGGACTGGGCTCTTGCACCTAGAAAATGCTTAGTCCAGGTGCTCCATGCTGTTCCTGGTACCTTTTCACGTACTTGGCTGTGTGAAGCACACAAAACCACACCACATCACCCTGCTCTCACCAGGATTCCTGGTGGTTATTTTTCCTTTTACTTGTTCACTTTTTTCAAAATGATTTTTTTCTGAATATGTGAATAGGTGCCTAATAGTTTCTAGGCTGATTTAAAATGGAAAGGGAGATGATTCTTTTCTTTTATTAAAGTCAAAACGTGTGATTTTTTCCCCCATTTAATGGTATTTTAAAGACTGAGTTGATGCCAGACTCAAAGAACACGGAGAACTTGGGGAAAGGCCAGAGACAGATAAAAGATTATTAGTAGTTTGTTTATAAAGGCCATGATTAGAAGCTGAAGAAAATGTGTTAATTTACCGTAGAAGAAGAGCACACCAGAAGATGAGAATGGTAGCTCCCAGGTAGAAACAGGCAAACAGGGTTCTCAGAGAAAAAACATGGGACCCATTTAGATATAAATTCTAGCTTTGCTGTTGTTGGTTGTGTAACCTTAAGCAAAATACTTAACATCTCTGAGCCTCAGTGTCCTCAACTGTAAATTGGAGATGATCCTGCTTACCTGAAGATTGTTGCAAGGACAAAATACAAAGCACATCAAATGTGAGGCATGGTACCTGAAGATGTTTGGTGCTTAACAAGTGGTAATTATTTAATCTATCACTAATAGATTATTTTATTTTTTTACAAAGGATGATCAAGTCTGTCTCTTTTGGGGGGGGTGAACTCCCCCTGCGGTATAAATAATTTAAATTAGCCATAAGAAAATTCCTAACTATGGGCGCCTGGGTGGCTCAGATGGTTAAGTGTCTGCCTTCGGCTCAGGTCATGATCCCAGGTCCTGGGATCAAGTCCCGCATTGGGCTCTCTGCTCCTTGGGAGCCTGCTTCTCCCTCTGCTTCTCTCTCTCTCTCCCTCTGTCTCTCATGAATAAATAAATAAAATTTAAAAAAAAAAGAAAATTCCTAACTATGAAGAGTTGAGGGGTTTTTTGTTTTGTTTTGTTAAGATTTATTTATTTATTTTTAGGGGGAAGAGAGAGAGAGAGAGAGCACACATGCACATGAGCCATGAGAGGGAGAGAGGGAGAGAATCTCAAGCAAACTCCTCACTGAGTACAGAGCCCGATGCGGGGCTCAATCTCATGATACTGAGATTATGACCTGAGCTGAAACTAAGAGTTGGATGCTCAACTGACCTAGCCACTCAGGCATCCCAAGAATTGAGTTTTTTTTAATTTCAGAAAGTCATTACTATTTCCTTGGCTCATGTTCAGTTCTGTTCAAACATTTATTAAGCATGCACTGTGTGCCAGAAACTGTGCTGGACACTGACAATGCTAGACTTGGTCCTTGCTCCTTAGATGGCTGCAACGTAGAATGGATGCCCATTTATCTGAAATGTGGTATCTCCCACTTGAATTGACTGGCTCAGCTGGCCACTTACTTAAACCTCTTGGCTCCATTGGCCAGCACTGCCACAGTCTACTGTACCATATCCATTGGCATCCTCATTTTTGAAACCCTTTCCGAGGCCCTCTGTGAACAAATCTAGTCATGTGCTACCCAGTGAAAGCCAAACAAAGCATGTGAAACGAGTCCTCAAGTTACAGCCCCTGTACCTATGCCCTCTGGTGTCCAAGGTCACTTCTAATAATGCTACCGCTACACAGACCACCTCCTTCACAGCATTTAGGGCTTTCACTCACAATGCCTCTCAGCACCATTCCGCATCACCACAATCCATCTAACTGGTCACAATTGAGATGAAATATGGGCTGCCTTCAAGAGATCTAAAAGACTCTAACAGGGCTACAAAGCTCTAATTCTTGCCCATCCCCCATTCACCGGAGTTGGTCATCCAAACTGGGAACCTGATCTGGCTTACCTCTTGTCACATTTGTCACCTGAACCTCACATAATCTCAAAAACTTGTCCTTGTGGAGCCCAGAAATAAACCTCACATATACGGTCAAAAGACTTTGAAAGGATACCAACACTGGGTCACCTAGGTGGCTCAGTCAGTTGAGCATCTCACTCTTGATTTTGGCTCAGGTTGTGAATTCGGGGTCATGATCTCAAGGCTGTGGGATCAAGCCCCACTTAGAGCCCAGCATAGGGCTCCACACTCAGCGGGGAGTCTGCTCTCCTTCTCCCTCTCCCCCTGCTCCCATGCTCTCTCTCAAATAGGTAAATAAATCTTAAAAAAAAAAAAAAAAAGGATACCAACACCGATAGGGAAAGGACAATCTTCTCAACAAATTGTGTTGGGAAAACAATATCCACCTGCAAAATAATTAAGTTGGACCCTTACTTTACAAAACATAAAGAACTCAAAATGGATTAAAAAACCTAAATATAAAAGACCTAAAACTATGAAACTCTTAAAAGAAAATACAGGAGCAAACAATGAATCATGGAACACTACATCAAAAACTAATGACGTAATGTATGGTGATTAACATAACATAATAAAAATAAATTAATTAAAAAAACACAAGAGAAAAGCTTCATAACACAAGTTTAGCAATGACTACTTGGAATAAGACACCAAAAGCACAAGTAAAAGAATCTTTTTGTAATCCAAAAAGATCGATTAGACTACATCAAAATTAAAAACTTTTGTACATCAAAGGACACAACCAAGTGAAAGAGTAACTCACAAAATGGGAGAAAATATTTGCAAATTATATATTTGATAAGGGGTTAATATCCAGAATATATGAAGAACTTCTACTGAACAACAACAAAAAAAACCCAATTCTAAAGTGAGCAAAGGACTTAAATAGACATTTCATCAGAGAAGGTACACGGATGGCCAGTAAGCATATGAAAAGATGGTGGACATCACTAATTAAAACCATTGCACCTCCGGCGCCTGGGTGGCTCAGTTGGTTGAGCGACTGCCTTCGGCTCAGGTCGTGATCCTGGAGTCCCTGGATCGAGTCCTGCATCGGGCTCCCTGCTCAGCAGGAAGTTTGCTTCTCCCTCTGACCCTCCCCCCTCTCATGCTCTCTCTCTCTCTCTCTCTCTCTCTCTATCTCATTCTGTCTCTCAAATAAAATCTTTAAAAAAAAAGAAACCATTGCACTTCACACCTATTAGAATGACTATCACCAAGACACACAAAATCACAGATGTTGGCAAGGATTGGGAGAAATTAGAATGCTTGTACACTATTGGTGGGAAGGTAAAATGGTGCAGCATTTATGGAAACATGGCGGTGCCTCAAAAAATTGAAAATAGAATTACCATATGACCCAGAAATTCCACTTCTGGATATATATCCAAAATAATTGAAAGCAGAGACCCAAAGAGATATTTGTACATCCATGTTCATAGCAGCATTATTCACAATAACTGAGAGGGGGAAGCAACCTAAGTGTCCATCAGCAGATGAATGGGTAAATAAAACATGGCACATACATACAAAGGAATATTATTCAGCCTTAAAAAGGAAAGAAATTCTGACACATGCTACAACATGGGTGAACCTTGAGGACATTGTGCTGAGTAAAATAAGTCACAGAAGGACAAATACAGTATGTTCCGCTCCACCTCCATTTGAGGTACCTGGAATAGTCAAATTCACAGAGACAGAAAGTAGAATTGTGGTTACCAGGGGCTGTGATACAGGAAATGGGGAGTTCCTGTTTAATGGGTAGAGTTTTAGTTTTGCAAAATAAAAAGAGTTCTGTGGATGACTGGTAGTGATGGTAGCAGAACAATGTGACTGAATGCACTTAACGTCACTGAGCTGTACACTAAAAATGATTAAGATGGTAAATTTTATGTTTGGTGTACTTTACCACAATATTTAAAAGGAAAAAGAAAATTAGCTCTTGTGTTCAGCCTGGCCTTCCAAAATCTTGAACTTGCTGCCTTCTATCTCTAGCTCTCTAGCCTTCCCACCCTCTGTCCACACACACCACCCTGTCTCCTGCCATTCCTCACCATGCCCAGCCCACTTGGACTTGGCCTGGCAGTTTCCATACACACTCATTGTCTGGTCCCAGTAGACGGGACCCAAGTACAGGAGATCCTGGGCTTCCACCACCACAGGACTTTCTCATAACCTTCCACCCCTAAGTATGGATCATCAAAACCCTTCACCAAGCAAACCTGGGAAAGTTTCAGCCCTTCCACAAACCCTCATGGTTAGGAGTGATGGGTAAGTGGAAGGGGACCAGAAGCAAAAGTGTTACATTTGACTTTCCCCACAGTGTGCTGGCATGACATTAAGAAGAACCCTAGTATTTGTTGAGGGCCTTAATTTGGAATTCTGCCTTCTGACCAGAATTTTCCTTTTTCTGACCTTGCATCTCCCTTCAGAGTTTATGCTTATCTCTTACCTCAGTTTCCCTGCTATTTCAATCCAAATGTCCCCTCCAGCTATGCTGCCAACAGCTTGGTTCCAGGGAGTGTCACTCCCAGCAGGCCCTTCTGAACAGATAGGACATGACCAGAAGTCACAGATGGCCAACGTGGGAGGGAGGGGGGCAACAGAAAAAGGTCCATGCTACCAATTTCAATATTTCCTTGGTTTTATTATTATTATTATTTAAAGATTGTATTTATTTATTTGACAAGGAGAGACACAGCGAGAGATGGAACACAAGCAGGGGGAGTGGGAGAGGGAGAAGCAGGCTTCCTGCTGAGAAGGGAGCCCAATGCAGGCCTTGATTCCAGGACCCTGGGATCATGACCTGAGCCGAAGGCAGACGCTTAACGACTGAGCCATTCAGGCGCCCCTATTTCCTTGGTTTTAAAGAATATTTAGATCAGGTGATCAAGCTAAAAGTTTTGATTGCATAAAAGAGACCATATACACTTCCTAGTTTGCCCTTTTTTGTAAAAAGCTCATTATTTTGAACTTTTTTTGAACCACCCCTGGTTGGTTGTTTATCTCTGCCCATTCTACTCTGTGATTAACCACTAGTCTTAATTCTCCTAAATCCTTTATGTACTCAAAGGTGGTTTGCAAACTAGCAGTGTCAGCATCACCAGGGGAGGTCGTTAGAAATTTAGCATCTCCAGGCACCTGAGTGGCTCAGTCAGTTGAACGTCTGACTCTTGATTTCAGCTCAGGTCATGACCTCAGGGTCTTGTGATCAAACCCCGCATTGGGCTCCCTGCTCAATGGGGAGTCTGCTTCCCTTCTCCCTCTCCCTCTGTACTTCCCCCAGCTCAAGCATTCTCTCTCTCTCTCACTCTCTGTCTCTCAAATAAATAAATAATCTTAAAAAGAAAAAAAAGAAATACAGAATCTCAAGCTCTACCCCAGACCTATCAAATCAGGATCTGCATTTTAACATCTCCTGGGTAATTTATATACACATTAAATCTAGAACTGTCCTAGAAAATGTCTAACTGCTCCCACTGGAGCAAATGGATCACTACCTTAGCTTGTTCATTAGAAACATCTGGGAAGCTCTTAAAATTACTGATGGCGGTGTCCCACCACCAGATTCTGATTTCATCCATCTACCAGGACGCTGGGCATTGATTGGTTGTTGTTGTTGTTTTAAGATTTTATTTGTAAGTCATCTCTACACCCAATGTGGGACTGGAACTCACAACCTAGAGATCAAGAGTCGCTCATTCTACCAACTGAGCCAGCCAGGCACCCCTGGTTGGTTGTTTTTTATTCTCAGAGGTTTTGTTGTTTAGCCAAAGCTGAGAACCCCTGAGTTAGAGTGTAACTTAAAGGAAAATATCCCAGAGAATTCCATGAAATTTAAACTGGTTTAGAGATGTAAAAAATCAGAGTAAAATTATTTAGTTTGAATGAGTTTCTTAACCTAAATATGTGAATATTAACTTGAAACTACAGATTGTATGAATAAGTAATTTCTCCTTAAATTCTAACTTTCTTATTCCTTATTTTTGTCTTATTTTCTATTTCCTCAGTCCTTAAAGTGTTTCAGCAGCTCTCTTAACTTCTATTAAATGGCGTCCAGGGTTTTCCACCAAGCCCATTGAGAGGGCCTCGCTCCTGTCCCAGTGCCCAAAGCTGGTGCTGCTTCCAGCTGCTGACAAGGCTCAGGTACACGGTACTGGTGGGAGCAGCCATCACTATGACTTTGGCTGCTGGTGTTACTGGGTTGAGGCCACTCTGCCCAAGCAGGTTTGAATACCAGTAGTAAGCACACCATAGCCTCAGGTTGTCCTTTTACATACTCCTTGCAAATGAGCCTTGTAGTCTTGGTATAAACTGCCCCCCCACCTCTGCCAAACTGGAACAACTTCAGTATCCCCACACCAATCTGCCACTTCCAGAATTTCTTTAGCCTTTCCCTGTGTTTATTGTTTGCCATGTTTCCTTTCAAAGAGCCCAGCCAAAATTTATCGTAATCTAAGTGGATTTAGAGTAGAGAGCTTCACCTGACACATGCCTGAAGACATACGGGTGAGTAGATGAGGGCCTCTCAGCAAGGCTTAGTAAACATTTATATATTCAATATAGAAATATTCATTTCTATACCAGAAACTAGCTTTTAAGAGGTTTAAATAGATTTTTTTAGTCAGTCAGTGTTGGAAAACTTTTTAATGTTTGAAAGTGAAATTCAATTTAATTGATTTATCAAATCTTAATTGAATTCCTGCTGTTACCATCACAGGAAAATGACTAGCAGCTTTTCCATTGTTACTAAAATACTCATCATCTTTATAAATATTTTGACATGGCTTAAACGCCAAAAATATGCATGATGTGTACTATATAGTCAAGAATTAAACAGGGCTCTGCTTTGACATAAAGCTTATTTCAGGTGGGGAAAGAAGGCAGCTGATAGTGCAGTAAGAGAGTAGAATTAGATAAAAATAGTCTTTTTTATTGACATGATATATTTGAAGATAGGATCCTAACAATTTAATTTCTCATTGAGAAGTGTACCCTAAATGTACCCAAGGCTGATTTGCATTTTTGGGTTGTAAATTCTGGCTCCAAATTCAGTATGTGTCATTGAGGAAGTCAGTCTTTTTCTGCCTCAGAGTATTTAGCTACAAAATTAGGAAGTTGTACCGAGAGTTCGATAAGGTCCCTTCCAGCTCTAAAAGTCAATGATTCTCTGAATTCTGAGCTAAATTACATGTTATCAAAGGGCAAAAACACCGTCTTATATTTTTTCCCAACTTTTAGTTTTGCCAACATATAGAAAGCAACAGAAATAAAGGCTACTAAAATTAGGTTAAAAATGGATTTAAGATGCCATCCTAATGGATAATGCCTCAAGTATTATCATTTTATGTTCCATTCTGGACTTTGAACATGTGTATACATAGTTTTACATAATTGCAACTGTAAAATAGGTAAAATTTTATATCTGGCTTACTTTACTTGATCCTATATAACATTCTTATACTGTTATCACTTATAATGATAGTTTAAATGGCTGCATGATATTCTGTTTCATTCCTGTACCAAAGTTTGCCTAAGTATTTCTTGTATTTGGAAATTTAGATTGCTTTCAATATTTGATAACATAAAGAATGCTGCGGCAAACTTTCTGTTCATATGACTTTCGCTTGAATAACTTTCTAAGAATAAATT